>NW_019417511.1:65861-68071 GCF_000390285.2 Anoplophora glabripennis
AAGCCGTCCAAGCACCCAAGTTCCCCTCCAAAATGAGACGGAAGATCGAAAATACCTAGGAACATGTCGTGGTCTGATTGGTCAGTACCTCAGCCAATCACAACCGTATGTTCAAAAAATTATTACAAATATTAAGTTTACTTATACATAGAGAACGATATAACAACCCTATACCCACATTTTATTATTTAAAACATTTATATTAACCCCCTAAACCTATATTAATGCAAAACACATAACCGCAACTTCAAGATTCGAATTAAGTTTGGCAATACTGCCAGAAATCAGTTGTATTTCGATACCGGTGAACCGCGAATCGACCCAAGCCAGAATTTTAACAAAAAAACTCCAAGACATAAAAATCGATATCTTTAAGTATTAAATAGGTACGAAATTCAAATAGGAATAAATCAGCTAATGTGAGCAATTACACGAGATGAAACGAAATGAAATGAAAGTAAATGTACTAAAGAAAATTATTAACTAATTATATGTATAATATTTGATCTAATTTTTAACGATAACAAACCGAAAATTACAATGAAATTTTAAAACGTAACATAGTTGCATCATCAGGATTGTCTGGGACGAATCCTGCCAGTTCATCAAGAGTTTTGACAACAACCATATCCTGCAAAATAATATTGAGAGTTTCATCCGAAATCGCAGCTCCAGCAGTGGAGCTGTGCGATTCCGGGAATCGAGCCGTACGGCTGCGGCAATCGAGTCGTACGACTGTTTTAATCGAGCCGTACGACTGTTTTAATCGAGCCGTGCGGCTGCTGGAATCGAGCCGCACGGCCGCTGGAATCGAGACGTACGGCTACTGAAATCGAGCCGTAAGGCTGCTGGAATCGAGCCGTACGGCTGCTGGAATCGAGCCGTACGGTTACGGGGATCGAGCCGTACGGCTGCGCCATTCCACCCGTACCACTCTGGCAATAGGGCCGCACGGCCCTTGACTTTCAGTTATAATCAAGACTGACAAGTGTTCTGATTATCAACCGATATAGGCTGTCATAGCGTCATAAATAGGTTACTACTTACTAAAAAAACACTCCAGAATAAAATCTCCTTACCTATAGAAAAACACAACACTACACATACATATCACGCAATATGTCACACGACGTATCATATACTGCGTTGAGACACGTGAAGCACTCACAACAGCGTGATAAAGCGTACTGAAGATTGAGGGAAAAAAATCTGACGGACGCATGGCAGGACAACGGTAAGGAACGAAGGAAAGCGATGCCAAACGAGGCAGATGATGACGAGGGGGCGAGAATTGAGACAGTGTCGGGGCATTCACGGGGCGAGATCAGGTATGTAATTTCATAAGGGTCAAGCCGACGGCACGTGACCAAAATAACGGATTTCTTTAACATTCGTATAGAACTGATATATTGATCCTTTCCTGTGTACTTAAACTCATTTTGAAAACCGACTTTTACAGAACTGTCAACTACTTAATTGTCAAATACAAAATATTACAATCGTCATAGTCATTTCACAGTTTTTTTCAGTCGTTCTTTGAAAAATCTAAGTTTTCCGATGATTTCCTAAGAAAGTATTTTATTGAAGGGTATCATGTGCCATATTTTTTGAAAATTTAGGGTGTTCCATTTAAAAAAATTGATTTTCGAGTGAAATAGTCAAGCTCCATCACCCTGTATACTAGTCAGTGATTTTTGAACCAGTCAAGATTCATTATTATACCCAAGGATGTGGTACATTTTGTACTAGATTTTGTTTTTTGACAACCTTTTTAGATGGGGGAGGAATTTGGTTGATTTGGGGGTAGTTTTTCAAGTTTAAGCGCCATTTTCTCTAAAACTATAAACTTTAGACTCATCAACTATTATATCAAAAAAAATCGTAGTAATGGGTAGAATTCATTTTAGGATTCAAATACAGGGTGTTCCATTAAAAAAAAACATGTTTGGTTTGCCACGGACTTTTGTGTGCACCCTGTATAATGAAAATATTTTTAGAATATGGATCTCTTAACTATGCACCTCGTGATAAAAAATTATTTCAAAAATCCTCGTCGTTCAGGCGTAATCTTCCATCCCATCTTGGTTGCACCACAGTAGAATAGCTGTGCGATTCTGCTCCACAATTCAAGATGGCGACTGGAGCAGGATCGGCATAGCTTTCAGCCGGCTACGTCACATCGGCTGACGTCTGCGCGGTAGAGGTTGATG
>NW_019417512.1:0-36674 GCF_000390285.2 Anoplophora glabripennis
CCACCGAGGGCCCATGTCAATATGGTCGGTCCTTACGATCATGCTTCACGACAGAAAGGATATTTGTCATTTTTGTGTTGTCGTTAAGTTTTCGATAGTCTACCACTAGTCGCCATTTTTGTTTGTTTGTAGCGTCAATTTTTTTTTGGGACAATCCAAATAGGAGAACTAAAAGGGGACTTTCGGATAATGTTATTTTGTAACATTTCGTTAATTTGTCGTTGGATTTCTTCTTGGTGTATACGAGGATACCGATAACAAGTTCAAACAGGTGGAATTTTTCTTCGAACTGCTATAACTAATGCCAGACATAGCCACAGGTCTAGGGAATGTTAGTTGTTGATTGGGTTTCCAAAAAACTTTTTGATTTTTCGGGAAGTTGTATGTTACAGGTCGCGACGGTGGCAAATTAACGAGTTGTGTTGGAAATTGCCGAGGACTGTTAGATAGCTGTGATTGAAATTATTGTGAGCTATTAGATATATAATTTTGCTGAAATTGAAGTGGTTTCATTTGTGTATTTTGTGGGGGTTTCCTAGTTTGTTTATTTTGGAATGTAAGTAGTTTGTAATTATCATACTTAATTTCGTCTTCTATAAAGCTGACAGTTTGTTTTATAATACGAATGTCTTGTCTTGCCCTAATAAGTTGTTCATAGTGGTATGGTAAATTCAATTTAAACATTGAAAGCTTGCGTCGAAAAAAATGAAATTCGTCCGGTTTGTTCATCTACTGATAAGAAATTTTGTTGCACCTTATTTATAATCCTAGCCTTAAGGGCTATTAATTTTTTAAATAAATGGATATCTTCACCTGGGACTAAGCTCGTATATTGAAGTTCAAGTTCCAAAGTTTCTAAAGATTTATTATCAGAAAAATTTAGTTTAAAGTAAAATTTCTAATTTCTGGCCATGTTTTAGTATCGGGCCTACCTAGCAATGACTCGCGTATATTAACTTGTATCTTAGTTTTAATGGATGCAAGTATGATAGTTTGTCTCGGGTCGTCAGTACGGTAAAGTAAGAAAATGAATTAAATTTTCAGAGTTTTGCAAAAAATCCGGAAGTTCTGTATCTCTCCCTGTAAATACTGGTATAAGTTTAGTTAACTTGTCTAATGTATCCAAATTAAGAGGACTTGCAGATGTTGATTGTGTAATTTTGACTAAATTATTAAATTATTTTATCTTTCGGACTATCTTGCTTACAATAGGCGGGTAGAGGGAAAGAAAAATTCTTACACTAAATTTCCTTCTAACCCCTCGGCTAACTAAGTAGTCGTTGCAAAGTTAAATTGAAATCTCTAATTTTATTTTCAAAGTCAGTCTATTAATTAGACATTGCAATTTGAATTGCAAATTGCAAATTTTTTAAATTATAGTATTTTCTTGATAGTTAAACTTGTCAGTTACCTTTTAGGAATAAGCGGACAGTAAGAATTTGCAAATCTGGTACTTACGGCTGTAGAGATTAGTTGACCAACCACTAGTAATTCTGCCCAATAAATTCCTTCAACTGGTGCCATAAAGACCTCTTTCAATTGTTCTTATCGTGGTTGAACTGTTAAATATGATTAAATTATATGCATCAGCATTTCTGGAATACTATGTTATGACAGGAACGCTGATGTTACATTATATGTTATATTAGATAAGTTTCTACAGTGAAAAATAAAAATAGAGGTCATACAGGGACTTTATGTTACAATATGTATTACATTTTTTATTAGAGACAAATATTTATTGTTCCAGATAAATTAAATTCCACAAATATGTACCTACATCTAATTATTTAAATCTTTTTTCTGGAAATTATTTATTTAAGAAATGCAGAATAAAATTTTATTGTTGGATTTTTACCTGAATAAAATAATAAATACTGTTTCTCATATTAGGCACCTAGTAATAAATAACTAATTAATAATCCTTCACAAAGTATTTGTATATTTGATTAAATATTGTTTATTGATGCTTTTCCTTATTACAATTTACAACTAATTTTGAACCATAATATTTAAAACCAATTCCATAATAATAATAAATAACTAATTTGTAGGTTCTCCAAAGATGCCAATAACACCTTCAAAGTCGCCACGATGGGTTACTAGTTACAACAAGTAGGTAGTATAGACTGTAAAGAATTGTAGATAATATTTTTCTATTATAAATATAATCATAATTAAGTTTTTTTTTTGTATTTTAGGATCAATTTGTTACAAGAAGTTATTAAAATCTGTAGTAGTCACAAAAAGATATCAGCTTACACCAAAAGCTAAAAAATTATACCAAATAGGAAATAATCTAAAAAGAATTGCTAAATATCTCAATTTTCAAAATACTGAAAATAAGGAACGTTTGTCTGAAGCACTTGAATATACAAGTTCTCCAGAATATCTTTCTGCAAAAGTAGTAAGAAGATAAAGTTTTGAGGATAAGACATTTGCTTTGTCTTTACTTAAACAAAGTCCTGCAGCATATATGATTTAAAGAATGTTAGGGACATCCTTAGTGGTGGGCAAGATCCGCATCATACGTATAAATCATACGGAAGTGAAGCGAATCGGTATCAACTGATTCTCGTATTATGCGATACAGGAATGAGTAAATGGGAGGCGCACGCATACTGGGAATCAGTTCATACATATACCGGTATAACAATAATTTCGTATATTCGCATCACCGCATCAATGCGAATTGGGAATGAATCGGTCTCAACACTCTCAACTGATTCTCATGTCCGATACAGGTCGATGAGATACGATGCATTAGAAACAGTTTAGTGTTTAGTGCATAGGAAACTAAATATTGAAATAAACTATATGAAATTGTGTAGTCTGAAACAAACTTATAATGTAAAAAGTAATTGTCAGAGTGATATGTATTTCGTATTTAAATGTTGAATCGCTTGACCGAAAATAAATTTAAACATTAATTAATTTGAAAATAATTTGATGCTCAACTTGAGTTCAAATATATTATTGCTTCGTTTCTACTTAAGTTCAACGTTCTGCTAAAAAATGAATTTATAGATTATTGCAAAAAATTTAAAGGGAATGAGTGAACGACAAGCCCACACATTTACAAAATGTACAAGTACAAACAATCCACAGTGAATACGATTCCCTGATGCGGATCTTTTGATGCGGATCTTTATGTCGATATATTTCGCATCATGCGGATCATTAAAAAGATCCGTATTGCCCATCTCTAGACATCCTATATTAGATATTTATTTGACTAAAGACGCTGAGAAAACTGATGTGCCGACTAGCCCGAGGTATGATGTTAATATAATACGATTGCTATATATGGCCTCATTTTGTAAAAGACCGTGAAGTGTGCGTGCGTGAGTGTAGTTTAAAGACAGTGTCAATAAGAGGAAATAATTGGAGTTTTTGTAATTGTGAATTACAGGGTGAGTTTATCACTGAGTATCTTAGCATGCTTACTAATTGTTAATTAAGTATTCTGTACTGTTGAAATGAATCATTTGTGGAAATTGGTGGCAATGTTTGCTTGACCAGACCTGCCTATTATTGTTTTGTTGAGAGTTGTTGTGAAGGGCCGTTAGCTGCGGTGATACGGTCTAGTTCTGAGGTATGGAGATATCTTAGGGCTGTTAGCTGCGGTGATACAGTCCGTCCGTTAGCTGCGGTGACACGGGGGATATCTCAGAGGCTGTTAGCTGCGGTGATACAGTCTGGTTCTGGAATTGGACGCGTCTGGCCATGAGCGGGGTATCCTAGGGTTGTTAGCTGCGGTGATACAGTCCGAACCGTTAGCTGCGGTGACACGGAGGGTACCTTAGGAGGTTGTTAGCTGCGGTGATACAGTCTGGCTCCGGTACGGATGGTCTGGCCATGAACTATCTCAGTGCTATTGTTTTTCAGCCAATGTTGGTTGTGCAGAGGTGGTTTGGTCGGTTTGCATTGTTAGCCTGATGTTTGATAAATAGTTGAATGCATTGGCCATATCAGTAGAAGATGTTTTGATTAGAGTTAGTGCAGCAATTTGAGAAAAGTATATATAAACAGTAGTAGTTGATTTAAGTTGTTATGCTTAAGGTGAGAGTATGTTTGGGTACTCATGTGTGTTTCTTTTATTTTCGGAAAAAGGTCCTGAGCTTAGCTTAAGTGCCAGAAGTCGCTCCTGACGACAGCCAGACCCTGACTTGTGAGCACAGTAAGTGTTTGTTTATTTAAAAATTAATTATAAGTATCAAGTATCCTCCAATGGCCCACGCCCAATATATACGCCCCTAACAAGAAGAACATTTGCACTACCAATTAGGAAAACGTTAACAGCATTATTGAATAAAGTCCCTTCAATGTAGGCGTTAATCCTAAAATTATGATGATTTTAAAAGAAGCTGTAAATAAATTAGATTTGCTTGACCTATAGGTATTGTGTTCTTATTTTCAATGAGATGTCAATAGAGCCTTCATTAAGTTACAATAAAACATCTAATAACGTTATTGGTTTTGCGGATATCGGTACCAAAAAGACTATGAAGTTTACTGATCATGCTTTAGTGTTCTTGATCAAAGGATTAAAAAAAAGTGGAAACAGCCAATATCATTTTATTTCAATCAATGAGGAATGAAAGCAAATAACATTAAAAATATCATTAAAACTATAATAGAAAATTTGCTATCAGACAATTAGTGGAAGATACTGGTGAAGAAAGTAATTTAGAATTATTTAAAATTAAGGATCAAGAAATTGTAGCAATATAAGATCCTTCTCATATATTAAAAGGAATTACAAATATTTTTTTTAATAATGATATCAAATTTATTAAAGACAATAAAGAGAAAAGAGCATGGTGGAGTGATATACAGAAATTGTATAAATTAGATGTAGGGGATTCTAACACTAAAATGTGCTACAAGTTAACGAATGCCCATATGTACAGGGTCGGAAAGTCCCCATGGTTCATCGGCCGTTACGTGAGGGCGATAAAGAAAGTCATAGAAATCCGTGCGATAGAGAAAGATGGCTATAATGAAGACGTCTAATAGTCACCGCCCATTTCGCCCTTCCATGACTTATTTTATCGCTCTCACGTAACGGCCGATGAACCATGGGGACTTTCCTACTCTGTATATACAAAGATCAGCTACGAAAAATCAAGGTGAAGTTTGCTGCTCAAATATTATCTCACAGAGTATCCTCCACATTAAAGTGGACTACAAAATTTGGTGAGTTTTTAAATCTATTAAAATCTGCGCAACAATGTACAAATAGTTTGTTTTCAGGAAACAAGATTCTACTCGATTCAACCGCTGAAGAAACGGCAGACTTTATGTTTTTATGGACCAGCTGTTTGACAGCATAAATGGAGCAGCATATGAACCTGAGCACGGAAAACAACTAAGATGTGCTGTAAAGGAAAATTCTCCATATATCAAATTTTGGTATGATGCTATAAAAATTTTAAAAAACGTACAATTTTGTACTAAAGGAGATGTTGTACTGCCGACAGTTAAAAACTGGATAAAAAGGTTATATGGGTTTATATAATATTTAACAAAAAAGGTTCAGAATGCAGGTTTCAAGTATTTCTGTCCAAGGAATGTTAACCAACATCCACTAGAAAACTTTTTCGGGCGTATAAGGAGTCACGGTGCAAGAAACGTTAATCCGACATGTAGATCTTTTATAAATTTATTTAAAAGTTTAATAATAAATACTTCAGCAAGTCATTCACCAATAGCGAATTGTGAGGACGATAATAATGTTGCTTAAGTTGTTTAGATTATTTGAATCGACATGTGAAATAGAAATATCTTCATATGAACATGATGATTTTCAATTTAAAGAAATTTCAAATAATTACATTATAAATACTCATTCGTACACTGCTGGATATATTGGTAAAACAATTTTAAAAGATATACACAAATAAATGCCCAACGTGTTTTAATCAGCTGGTGGCTTCAATATGTTCAGAGGAGCACAACCTAATTTTATAAAGGTACGTATATACGTATACGTTGCATTGTAGATGATCATGTCCCTGCCGCGCGATAAAAATTACGCCGTTTCGGTGATGAGTTGTGTTTTTTTGTTAATGGCAATTTTGTTCAAAAGGAAGAGGAAACAGTGACGTTGGTGGCACACTATCTGGTTTAAAAAACGGAATGGTACCGTGCTTATGATGGACTTGAAGTCGAAAGTAATAAGCGGTCAATATAAGAATTTTACTCGAATGTCACCTTCTGACTTCGAGAATCTGCTGCAGAAGATTGGTCCTCATATTTATAAAGAAGATACTTTTTTTCCGCACTGCAATTTCCGCTCAAGACAGGTAAGTATTAATATTTATTGTCCACAATTTGTTTAATTGTTGTTTATAACTCGCTGTGTAATTTTCGGTGACAATCGGAACAAAGTATTAAATGTAAAAAGCAACGACGGACATGGATATATCTATATATAACATTTTCTTCCGACCACTCCATACTACCGCTGAATAGGCGCGCAGCAAGAACAACAAGCCTCGCGCTCCCGTGTAAATGTGTACTGTGAACCATAGAAAATATAGTACTAACGTAGAATGAAATGTCCCTAATATTGCCACTAAACCGCGAAACAGCGCCACGTAACGTTTTGGAAGCTTACTACTACTTAGCTCCTAATGAGTAGGCAACATTTTATACTTTGTGAACTGATTACAGCGCCATCTATCCTATGGAAACGACTTCTCACTTATATCCTCTATATTATATTATTTTAAAAATTTTAAAAGTAAACCCTTATACAAATAGGAATAGTCAAGTGTCAATACTTTTGAGAACAGATTATTTAGTTAAACAGAAAATGTAGCAAAAAACTAATATTCAGTACTTTTCCAATTCACTTCTGCTTTGATAACGAAACTAGAGGTTTCAGAAACGTCAGTGTTATTGTGATGTGTATTTGTTTTTCCAGTGCGTAACCAGACTTATACATGTAGATGTATGTCTCTGGCATCTCACTATTAGGCAAAAGTTTTCAGTATTGACACTTGACTGTCCCTATCGGTACAAGGGTTTATTTTTCCAGTTTTTTTTCTTCAAACTATGGCAAAATATCAAAATTTCTTCTTATTTATTATTTTATTATATTATAGTATTTTTCAAATTTTGACATTTGCCAAGATATACTTAGTAAATGGTTTTGATAAGGAAATAAAACATTTTTTAATAATTTTAAGTTTATTTTGTATCTACAAGAAATCCTAATTGATTTATACAGAATATTGTTATGCATGTACTATTAAAACAATTTCTTGTTATGTATTCAATTGTAGGTAAAAACGACAACAATTTAATTCATTTGCTTCATAAACTTGATAAGTTGGCAAGTAAGCTGTAAAAATATCAAAATTATGCATGAACTGTTATAATAATCTCACTTTCCGGAGAGTATATACCTAACCGAATAATTGTACAATATTGGGTTAAATTCAATAGTTCATATAGTTTGGAACTTTCAAACCATAGAAAACTTAATATTAACAGAATATTTTCTATGTCTCAAACTGAATAAAGAAAGCAATTCACCACCATTAAAAATTTTGTAAGCATCTAAGTATCAAAGGTTTCATAAAATATTAGTTGGAGTTTATCATCATACACATAATTATTTTTATCTATATTTAACTTAAATAATATGTAATTACATGCACATTTTATGTGGACTGTTTCTAATCGATTAATATAAGTAACATGAGTATGAGTGTTCCACATAATGTTGGTAAAGATATGGGTTTGGTTTTTAATAAAACTATATAGCTTAAAACTTACACATCGTATTCCCAGTATAATATAATAACAAATAGAAAACTTTTAAGCACTAAATAATTATAAACACAATTCTTGCAATACTATAATTTACAATTTTCAGAGGATAACCTAAGAAACCAAAGATAACGAAAGCCAAACTTCAAATACGTGCAAAGTCCAAACTGCATTACCAACCAACCCAAAATGACAGGGTTAGCATTCTCTGCGCCATCTTTTATTTTGGAAGCTAACTAACATGAGACGCCGCCATGACAGTTTCATTATTCATATGTTAGATTTCATTCTACGTTAGTACTATATTTTCTATGACTGCGAACACACAAAGCGTTCGTCGAAAAAACCGACTCGAGGTGGATCGTGACGTGCCGCGTGCGCGCGGTTCCTACGCAACTCGAAAACCCCGTACTCATCTAGAGAACTTGCTGCAAATGCGCGGCGCGCGCTCGGAACGGAGCGCAGATGTATACGCACATTAACGTGAATACAGGCCAAAACTGTTACTGAAACCAAAAACTCGATTTAGACGGATGTTTTCGTCTATGAGAGATGATTATATAGAAAAATTAATACTGAATGAGAATATTAAAACAATATACACAATATGTTCCAAAAAATTGTCAAATCCATTTGTTTGAGAAGACCATAATGTTTTTTATATTTACTTAAACATGTTTTTTGTATTTTTATTACATACCTATATAAGAATTATTAATAAGATTTTAAAAGGACAGATTACTCCTTCATTAAATGACTGTCTTAAAAACGCTAGCGTTAAATAGGTATAAAAAGAATACATTAAATAAGACAAGTGTAAATAAAATTGAAAGAATTCAATAATTATTGTTTAATATCGAATTGTAATAAATGTTGCTTTTTCATATTATTTGTTTTATTTACTCCTCTAATTAATCACAATAAACGTTATTATCTTGAATATTTTATAAAAACAAATTATGATTTTTCATGTTTCTGTATCAGTTAAAGTTTACTTAACCTGAATGGAAGGAAGGCCGATTTATTCAATAATTCGACTTCGTGTCGCCAGTTGCGCTAGTTACCCATGAACCGGCACGGACGCGAAAGTCGCCCATCTATAACTTTTTTCTAATCTGTGATCCAGACTTGTTTTTAGCGCCTGCGTATCTCTGGCTCACACGCATCTGCGCTGATACGTAAAAGTACAAAGTGTTTAAATTAATCGAACTATAGAAATGTTGAAATACGAAGGATTCCTTCAATTTTTCACATGAAAAGGTGACGGATAATATAAAACATCAGAACATGTAACTTTCCTGTTTTGTCGAATTAATTTATAAAAATACTCAATTAGTAGGTAAATTGTATCCTAAAAGCATTCTGTTCGGTGTGACTATGTTTGCAGTATCGTACGCAATGTATGTTCCAACAGTCGTGTAAAGTTCAGGAAACGTAAGATGCTTTTTTCCTTATTTAAAATGTGTTGTCAGTTGTCTCACACCCTGAAGAAAACTTGTATAACTAGTACAGTGAAGAGATATTGTTTCTAACTTGCTTAGATTTTTTAAACAATTGGAGAAAAAATTCATTGAAACTTGCATATAAAATCGCCCGCCTTAAGTGTTTAAAAGCAAAAAGTATCTGATTTGATTAATTAATTCAAGTTATTAATAATTAGTCTAGAAAAAGCGACGTCACACAGTGTATAAGTCAACGTTTCTAAACATATTTTCTATTAAAAAAGTACGTATATTTATTTTTAATTTGACTTTTTATTCCTAGTTTTTTTTTTCACAAAAGAAAACTATTAATTATATTTTCTACACAGTAAACTCACCTTTTATACCTTATACTTATATTGGAGAAGAATACTTACCGTTATATACCAGTGCGAAAAAAGCCTTTTTAACAAGCAACTGTGTATCAAAAACCACTAATTTCGCTGATGTTGGAATTAAATCATAACATTTATGGAATTTAAAAAACTTGACGAATATTTGCGACTCATCCTCTTCTGAAAAATAAAACATTGCAAATTATAATATATTCCATATCAAAATTATGAATGATTAATTTTTATTATCATTTCTTGTATTTGTCCTTTACTTTTAAGAAATAACTGATGGGCCACTTCGGTGCTGCATGTATTAGGATCTGAAAAACTATGAAAAGAAAGAAACGTTAAATAAACAAAGTTTTAAATCATTCTGTTTCGCGTTCGCAGAACGGCTGTAGTCGTTTGAATTTTCGATATATTTAGAAAAAAAGACAGTATTTTATTTTTATGAGTATTTGAAATCTGTAAAAACTTTATTACAGCAATTTTTTGCAAAGCATTTCACTGTGGACTCAAAGCCTTGTTCCACGTTGTAATTTTGGAGGAACCATCATTATTTAGTTTGCAGTTTTTTTTTTATTGAATTGTTTGGTACTTATGATATACACTATCGCTTCTTTGTTCAGCATAAAATTCAATATGGCATCGATAAAACAAAATAAAGTTGATAAGAAAATGATAATGGTTTCATGAAACGACAACATTAAAACAAATTTGAATCCACCGTAAAATTATTTGTAAAATAATAATAAAAATATGTAATAAAAGCATACATACATATTTCAAATATTGGTATGAATAAAAAGATTGTTTTTTTTCCAAAATTTCTCGAAAACCTGAACATCTGGAGTTGATAACAGAATGGTCTAAATCTTTTCCCGTTTAACCGTAGGTACTGCTATATTTTATAATTTCCAGGATCATCGGGATAATACGTATGCCCACCAAAATAGCCCACTCCCTACATACTAGATCATTAATTCTAAAAATGTTTCTAAAATTCTCATCGCATGCGGTTATGTGGGGTTATGACATAATAATTATCTATAAACATTAAATAATAGATGATTTCAATTTTATTTTATGCCAAGGTATTTAGTATTAAAGAGCATAATATGTGACTTTATTTGATGAGAATTTTAGGAAAATTTTTAAAATTAGTTTGCGGTACTTAAATATATCTAAAATATCCTATATTATTTACAACTACTTATACTTCGACCAGCAGTGGACAAAAAAAAAACATTGAAAGAAGTTTAAAGAATGAAACAAAACATAAGAAGTACTTCAAGGATAGCTTCCTTGGGTGAAATTAAACCGATTGACACCCAAGAATGCTTCCTTGAAAAGTTTAGAACATGCAAAGAATTTTTTTAATTCGTTTTTCGTTTTTGGTTTGCGCTGTTTTCTGATTTTTTAAAATATCTTCAGTGTTGGCGAGATTTTGAGAAAACGGATATATTTTATGAAACCTTCAAAAATCAGATACCTATGCTATTAATAGCTCTGTCACCTTTTTACTCTTTTTAATGATAGGTATTAAGCTAATTCAAACAAATTTAAAGAAATATACAGGGTGGTTCGAATTTTATGCAGGAAACTTCGAGGGCAGATAGACCTTTTTAAAATAGTAGGAGTAGATAAGCAAAAGGAGATCCAGCTCAATTTGCATAATTTAGGGGTGAAGAAGATGTTCAGGGCAGATTCCCTCGAAGATGTGTCATTTTCCCGCGAAGAGGGGTTTTAGATTTTGAAGAAGAAGTAAAAAAAGAAGATGTTCCGGGCAGATTCCCNCTGCTGCTGGAGACCTGGTGCCAGCTCCGGATGGCGGCAGCCTGGTGGTAGCCTGGAGTGACCTTGAAGTGCGTTAGTTCTCTCCTAGAACAACTAGTCTTAACTTTTGTCGGCACAATATGTTAAAAAAATTCGAGAAATGATATATTTTTCTTCCTATTTAATTATACAGTGTGTCTATTTAAGTTGGAACCATATGGAAAACTTTTTTATTATTGGTTTTATGAAAAAGTTATTTTTCATAAAAAGTTCTGCATGGTCTAAAATCTAAAATGCAGCCTTCAGTTATCAAAATTTCCCAGTCATATACGAGGTATAACAGAAATTATGAATTTTGCTCTAGAGTAAAGTACTTTTATTTTTGACAATACAGAAGAATGTTATAAAGAAAAGTTATTTTCAAATATGCAATTACAGTCATTTAGCATGAAGATTCAGGTTTTGTTTTACGTTTTACATTATAAATTATTTGTATTTATCTCTCTTATCTGTTAAAAATATGATAACCTTTCCATTTGTTAATGTTTATGAATAACCTTGCAATTTAATTATAATAATAATACAAATAATTTATAATGTAAAACGTAAATAATCACAAAACCCGAATCTTCATGCTAAAGCTGTAATTGCATATTATTTTTAAATATATACTTTTAATTCAAAATTACTTTTCTCTATACCACTCTTCTGTATTGTCAAAAATAAGGGTACTTTACTCTTGAACAAAATTCATAATTTCTGATATACCTTGTATATGATTGGGAAATTTTGATAGATGAAGATTGCATTTTAGATTTTAGACCATGCAGAACTTTTTATGAAGAATAACTTTTTTTCATAAAACCAATAATAAAAAAGTTTTCCATATGGTTCCAACTTAAGTAGACACACTGTATATATANACCTTGTATATGATTGGGAAATTTTGATAGATGAAGATTGCATTTTAGATTTTAGACCATGCAGAACTTTTTATGAAGAATAACTTTTTTTCATAAAACCAATAATAAAAAAGTTTTCCATATGGTTCCAACTTAAGTAGACACACTGTACATATATCTTTTCAAGAGTTGATTTTAGGCGAAAATGGAAAAGGAAAGAAATGTTTATAATTAAATTTTTTACAAAATATGACTAGTTACAAATCGAATGAATCATGATTATTATAGTAAAAATCGAAAAATCGCCAAAAATGGGGTTAAAAACATTATTTCTTAGGGAATTATTTTGGGGTCTTTAAATTGATTAAAGGACCTTCATACTTGGCTCAAGAAAGCTTCATGTTATGTAGAATCATCACACCAAATTTCATCAAAATCGGTTTGATAGATTTTGCATAATAATTATGCAATCCAATTTTGCACAGCAAAACCAAGGCCCTTAGATACTTGAAAATTTAATCACTTCGAATAGTGTAATATTCAATAGCAATGAAGATTGTCATTTTTTAAGACAAAATGTTAGATACATTGTGATTAATAATTATCGATGTTTAGCTAATTATTTTGGAAGGAATTATGAATTATTATTTGTTATTGAAACAAAGTGATAATACTACATGTTATGAAAAATTCTCATTTATATTAACTAAAAAATAACGTATTATATTTTTAAGAACATTTCAATCTGTGAAGGATTAAGAAAAAATGTTTTTTGCTGTCCCATTTGAGGTATTTCTATGTGACATATAGAACTGTTAAAACCGTGATAAAATGTTACACATTTTTTTAGTCTCTTCAGCTTATTATAAATAAAAATTTCATAAAAGATAACGTATTATATTTTTATGAAATTTTAATTTTTAAAGGTTTCTTAAGCAACATTTGTTGCTCTCCCATTTGAGGTATGTCGATGTATAAAAATAAAACATAAATGATTATTCGTAATTTAAATTACACTTTTTCTTTAGTGTTTTCATCGTATCAAACAGTATTTAAAATATTGAAATTGATAATATATAATAAGTACCTTTACGTTTCATACTTAACATGTTATCATAAATTATATTTTAGTATTAGGGCACTTAAAGTCTGTAACGTCGAAACCACAAATATAACAATGTGATTGACCTTTAGTATGATTATGTATTATATCTAGATGGGCTAGTGGTTTATCTTTGTGCAACTTATAATATTTTATTGACGTATTTAACCAATCTTCATATAAATTAGTTTCTTCTAATAAATGTTTTTTACACTTTAAATAAAAATATAAAAAAAATAAAACTGGTAATAAATTTAATGGACTCCATAATAAAAATATGAGCTGCAAGAAGTAAAATCAGTACCATAAAACGCGTCTTCTACGGTCTGTATATAGGTCTGGTATGACACGAACATATCCGACTTAGATATATAGAAGTTTTTACAATATTCTGTCTTGAAAACTGTGCTCCGATGTTGAAGATAATAATTTAAATCTTGGCAATACTTTGCAACGATCTATAACAAAATACGTAATTAAATGCATTTCACATATTTGAACACTTGAATCACCTTTTTCTTCTTCTGTGAAGTTAATCATTTTACTTTTCGGTTAGTTAGTAGTTGGACATTTATATAGCAATTTCCACTGTAATTAAATAATATAATATGATCACTAAATAGAAAGGCGTTTCATAGTTAATTAATATCTCTGTAAATAGATATAGCAATTAACCTCATTTGAGTTGAATATGCATTTCTGTGGTGGGATATTACTGTAAACGTGATGTAATAATGAAGGTGTTTCCACGCACCTTTCTCTTATTTTCCCATATAAAAGTAAATGTCGGGAGTAGCATTGTCATGCTGTATTAGTTTCTGCAAAACAACGCTAGTTCTATACAAATCGCACTAGTAAGTATAACCTTTTTATCTCAAATCTAGTTTCTAAAAATTTTTATTTGTTCATAGAGATGGATTTAAACGAAATTAATGAAAAGTCGCTTTTAGCTTTTAAACCAACGAAGCCGCTAAAAGAATTAGAAATTGGACGAAAATATCCAGTATGGAAAATTAAAAAGGTGTCTACAAAGTATGGAGACAATTTAGTGGCCGAGTTGCATGAATGCCAGGTCCCACTAAGCATGATTAAGTTTCTTTAATGTTACAGAAACATTTCTGTAAGAGCTGCAATGTTGCTTTCAGATTTATAATTAACTGTATGAAATGTCCCAGGGACCTTAATTCTGCAGGCTAGCAACATTGCAGAACAAGGTTCGTAAGGGAAAACTTTACAAGCAACTTGAATTTTAATTATTATTAATATTGCAATTACGTTATCTAGCAAAATGTTTTCAACATTACTAAATGTACAATGACATCAATGTATGTGCAACGTTTCTACATTATTTCATATAAGTTGCAATATTATGTTTTTTATAACATTCTAGACACTACATTTGTAACATTGTTAGCACTTTCTATAAAAAGTTGCCTAATAATTTATAGAAATTTCTATACAAAACATTGTAGTGGGGCGAAAGAGCAATGTTATTAATAAAAATCGATCTTATTTGTTCATGTAATGTTGCAGTAATGTTATAGAGGATATTTCATGAAATATCTAATAAATATTTTTTTGAAATATTAAATATATAGGGGCTGTTTTCTTTTACTCATGATTTCGGAATCATAACGCGTTACGATCCGAAATCTAGCAATCTGATTGGTTTTCAGTGGATCGTAACACGTTATGATTCCGAAATCATGAGTAAAAGAAAAGGGCTAGGTTGTCCCAAAAATAAGTGCTACGATTTAACCACCTATTTAACTCATCAAAAGCAACAATGTTGGTAAAATATTTTGTTTCTTAAATCAAAAAGCTTAGTTGACTTGATAATAAATTAAAAGAATCATAAAAAATAGGAACTAATTCTATAATCATTCACATATGGTAAAACTCTATTTTAATGGGTACTACTAAATACAGAATATGTTAAAAAAAATTTAGACAAAAGTTGGCGCTTTTAACAAATACGTAATTAAAATGTTGAAACTTATTTCTGGGCATCTCTGCATAGCTTCTGGAGTTCTATCAAACCAAATAAATTCTTCAACAGGTATGACGCTTTCGATAATTTCAAAAGTATACATAATGAGTTATTTTAAATCCAACATATACTGGGTATGTCTTAAGATTCCCAATGTTCATTTCTTAGAAACTAATACATATTTCAAATCGGCACTAACAATAAGTGTAGGACAATAAAGGGTTCACTGATATGGACATTGTTTTGTTACAGTAGGATTAGAAAAATATTTTAAATATTTTAGTTCGATAGAATTCTAAAAAATTTCATTTTACTCACTATTCACTAGATACTCACAATGTAATATTCTATAGGTTTAAGGTTTTCACTGTTAATGGAAAAAATCAGGTAAACTGCTAGAATCAAAATGGAATTATTCATTTCAATAAAAAAATTTAAATTCAATTATATTACGCATACATATTTCACAAAACATTGGCCTGCACTATTTCAACCTCGACAAGGTTGACAAGGTTAGGTGACTTCACTTCCAAATAAAACAAACTTTTATATAGATATTTTTTATTACATGTTATATACAAGAGTGTAACGAACACATTTTTCAAATTTTGGAATTGTTAGTAGGGAATGTGTTCCGTTTGCTGTAAAACTNAATAATTTATAGAAATTTCTATACAAAACATTGTAGTGGGGCGAAAGAGCAATGTTATTAATAAAAATCGATCTTATTTGTTCATGTAATGTTGCAGTAATGTTATAGAGGATATTTCATGAAATATCTAATAAATATTTTTTTGAAATATTAAATATATAGGGGCTGTTTTCTTTTACTCATGATTTCGGAATCATAACGCGTTACGATCCGAAATCTAGCAATCTGATTGGTTTTCATTGGATCGTAACACGTTATGATTCCGAAATCATGAGTAAAAGAAAAGGGCTAGGTTGTCCCAAAAATAAGTGCTACGATTTAACCACCTATTTAACTCATCAAAAGCAACAATGTTGGTAAAATATTTTGTTTCTTAAATCAAAAAGCTTAGTTGACTTGATAATAAATTAAAAGAATCATAAAAAATAGGAACTAATTCTATAATCATTCACATATGGTAAAACTCTATTTTAATGGGTACTACTAAATACAGAATATGTTAAAAAAAATTTAGACAAAAGTTGGCGCTTTTAACAAATACGTAATTAAAATGTTGAAACTTATTTCTGGGCATCTCTGCATAGCTTCTGGAGTTCTATCAAACCAAATAAATTCTTCAACAGGTATGACGCTTTCGATAATTTCAAAAGTATACATAATGAGTTATTTTAAATCCAACATATACTGGGTATGTCTTAAGATTCCCAATGTTCATTTCTTAGAAACTAATACATATTTCAAATCGGCACTAACAATAAGTGTAGGACAATAAAGGGTTCACTGATATGGACATTGTTTTGTTACAGTAGGATTAGAAAAATATTTTAAATATTTTAGTTCGATAGAATTCTAAAAAATTTCATTTTACTCACTATTCACTAGATACTCACAATGTAATATTCTATAGGTTTAAGGTTTTCACTGTTAATGGAAAAAATCAGGTAAACTGCTAGAATCAAAATGGAATTATTCATTTCAATAAAAAAATTTAAATTCAATTATATTACGCATACATATTTCACAAAACATTGGCCTGCACTATTTCAACCTCGACAAGGTTGACAAGGTTAGGTGACTTCACTTCCAAATAAAACAAACTTTTATATAGATATTTTTTATTACATGTTATATACAAGAGTGTAACGAACACATTTTTCAAATTTTGGAATTGTTAGTAGGGAATGTGTTCCGTTTGCTGTAAAACTAGTATACTAAAAATTAGTTGATTTGGTGTTCTACAGATTGTTTTATAAGCAAAGTTGTAAAAATCACCAGTAATAATTTTTAAAAGCAATTGTATGCCACCATACATTATATTTTGAATGATTCACTGAAAACTGTATATAATTTTTTTTCCTAGTTATGAGTTCTTTGAATTCATATATGCAAAAATAACTTCTATACACTTTTCACTGAATGGTTTGAGATAAAATATTAAATTTTAATGGTATAAAATATTTTTATATTATTGAAATTCAATATGAAAATGTATAAAACCTGCATACAAAATATTCTATATTAAAAAATAAACTTCAATTAGTGGTAACTTACGACTTCGCTTATAAAGCACCCTGTACTGCACCTAACCAACTCATTTTTAGTGTAGTCTGTTCTTGGACACTGTATTTCTATTGATGCCTTAAATATCTCGTCTTTCCATGCTGGAACCATTGCATCACTGCTTTTTCATAATTCTCGTCCGTCATTAAAGGGAAGGACACTCTTACTGCAGCTAGAAATGAAAAATTATTGCTGTATTAAATATTTACGTAAAAGTAGGAACATTTTTAGTGTTACTTATTACTATGAACAGATTCTGCACTGCTCATTTAAACATAATTAGTTTTTTTTCTATTTCTGCATTATACTGTGAAAAAATTTGAAAAAATATATTCAACCAATTCTTGCATCAAAAATGTCAATGAAAATTTGCCTTTATGAAACAATTTTTTCTTAATAAAAAATCTTACCGAAAGAAGCAGATATGCACTTAATTTTTAGATAGTTTACTTTTTCATTATCAATTCCTAAATTTAATATCTGATAATTGCCTTTCTAGACATTCCTAAGGTGACGGCTTTTAATAACCAAAATATGTTTTCTATTCAGTTACACTAATAATAAGTATAAGCAAGTTAACATATAGGATCATATGGATAGATATTGGAAAATAAAAACAAATACAGTATATCCATATTTACACGTTATACAGTGCATTAGAAAAGTAACGAATAAATTCAATATTTCTTAAGACTGAACACCGAATTCCATTTTATTATGATGTAATATACACCAAGTTAGGTGTTGGTATGGATATGACATCAGCGATAATTTTTTTAAAATATCAACAATATATCTTTTCGGTGGATTCTTGTAGATATGTTATTTCTGAGTTCGATAATATAGCACACTTTATAATTAAATATATTGTTGCGATTTAAAAAAATTATCGAGAATGAGAATTTATATGATACTTTTCTAACACACTGTATATAAAAAGCCATAGATATTCTAAAATGTAACAAAAGGAAAATAACTTACATTTTACAACCTCCATAATCTTTAGACCGCTCAATTTGAAGTTCTGTTTTTGTCCTGTCCACGAACAGAATTGTGCTACGAAATTTGTGAATATTTTCTCTAAATTTCTAAAAATGTAGTTTCTTTCAGAAATTCCACCCGTGCATTTTAAATACTGGAACTAGAGAAAAAAAAGTAAAGAGCAAATTAAAGAAAACACATTATAATTTACAATCGTGCCAATGCTTTCTTGCATTCTGGTATTTCCAAATTATTTTCCAATTCTTGGATTTCACCTATATTATTTAGTGGCATCTTTGGTAACAACTCATTGTTTATTTCCTCGGCAATAGCTATTGCTCCTAATTTTTCATCAATTGAAAAAATTGTTGCCTTTAATATTTCCAGAGTTGCTTGCATATTAACAAGCATGTTTAAAATTTTATCATCATTGGCTGAAATATAAATACAGGGTGTTAGGGAAATGACTCGTAATTTTACTAACGCAAAATTTCATTTCGATATCGTCCATTCATAAAGCATATTTTTTTTTGAAAACTAATAAAAAGATCCAAGGGCAAATGTTACACATACCTTGTCTATAATTATCCTCAAAAATAACTTCGGCATGTTCAATAAGAGAATTTGGTGTAGAAGATTCAGTATTTGTAACTATTGCAGTTACAGGAACTACATGTTCAATACATTTTGTATTCACTGCCATGGGGACAATAGTTTCATTTGCTTCGTCAGATGAACTATTTTTATCATAACTTTTTTCTAGTGGAGACTCACTGTCTACAAAGAATTTAATTAGTAACGATCTTAAATAACATGAAATTATGCACCGATAGCCACACATAATCAAAATTTACCTGATCCACCAGTCAAAAGAGGAGGAGGTGTAACTGAAGTGTCTCTATCTAAGTATTTCTGATTGACTTTTTTCTTCCGTTTACCCTTTCCCTTCTCAACATCACTACTACTTGAATAGTCATTTTCTTTTTTCTTCTCATAGTATACAGCTTCCTTATAAGTACCTGCCTCAAAAAAATACGTATGAGATTTTCAATAAACACTTAATCATGAATATTCTAATATATTTGTATAGAAGTTGAAAGAAATAAGAAATGTCACATTTTCTCAATTATTTCTGAGTATGTTTGATGGAAGTTTAACAAAACTTGAACCAATGATTTATCTAATTAGAAGTAAAAATTCACTTATTAGCATATGAATATGTTTATTAGTGACCAAGTCAGTACATTAGGAAGAATTTCAATGAAGCGTATTTTCAAAATTTGATCAGTGATTAATTATAATTAAGATAATAATAATTATCTTTCCATTTCATGGAATTTCTAAGAAATAATTCTAAGAAAAAAAAATATACGACTAGGAATTAAGAGTGCTAATTAAATTTTTTCCAAACTACTCAATGGTGTTGAAATTATGAGATTCCTAGTGGTACCTACTGACCCCTTGTATCTGTGCTTCTGGTAAACATATTTGCTCATTGAATCATTGATGCAAGTTTCATCAGCCTAGGCCCAATAGATATTACTTACAATACTCTCCTAAAATTTTTACTTTTGTTAACGTGTACCAGTCAGACTCGGGTAACATTTCTCTAATTATTGCTTGTTTTTCTCTTCCTTTATCCTTTGGCCATTTGCATTCATCGTTTCCACCTAACCATATTTTTGGCACAGTAGATACATAAGTTAAGCCATCCATAACAAATTCGATTAAGACGAATTTCTTTAAAAACACATACTTTTTAGACACAAATTAAATCCACAATGCATTCAAATTATTTTTAACATTTTATTTAATTAAATTACCTGCTGCTTAGCTAATTCTTTCTTCAAAATTATTTTCTTAGTGAACTGAATAAGCATTTGAAAATAGTTTAGGGTATAAAAGATTTTAAAATTGACAATTGGACAAAAAAATCCTGCTTTATATAACGCTTCGACTTTAAAGAATTAATATTGAGAAAAAAAGTACGGTAGAGTTCCGTAAGATGACAAGCACATGCCAAGCGAATGAATATAAGGCAGAGATAAAAAAAATTGCAAAATAGCAAAATCAAATTAACGATAACATATTTTTTTTGTGTTTTATACATTTACTATGAATATCATCTACAGATATTATTTCAGATATGTCCGATATGTCATCAACTGTGCCACAACCCATTATTTTCGATGAACAAGGGGTTGTAAAACACTTTTTGAACTTCATATATCTTTTACCAATTATAAATATTTTATTAGTTTTAATAATTTTTTCAATTTTAAAAATATCATTGCCTTTAGTTATGCAATGATTATTATTTTTAGTTGACGCAAGATAAGAACTCTTGAACTTAAATTGTTTATATTCAGTTACAAACTCATTTCCTAGCAAGGGTTCTGGGTAATAATTTATATTTTTCTCCAAAAGTGATTCATTATGTACATTAATAAGTCCATATCTGTACTTCCGATGTTCAAGAACTCTATTGATGTATTGCTCTAATGGTTTATTTGATGTTCTTAATATTTTTTTTATATGTCCAAGCTCATTTTCAAATTTAAATGCCGAAAAAGAATCTAATGGACCAAATTTCAGTACATCACGATGTAGATGTATCAAACAGTGTACATTGTGTGAAATATATTCTACTCCATATAAAGTTTCATATTTTTGTACAAAGTACAGCAATAAATGATGTGCAAATTCATTATACTGATAACACAATTCTGGCGTTGCTAAAATTCGAATAGCGCAATGAAGAGACATGAAATGTGTATATTGAGAAGGTTTTAATCTATTTTTTAAAATTATTGGACCACTATAAATTAAGAGTTGTCGAAATTCTGTAGCTTTCCATTTTTCAAAATCTGAGAATTTTCTAGGTAATCTTGAAAAGTCCCTATAACTCAAGCATTTTCGGAATTCATTTAAAGATGACTCAATTTGATTTTGATCGTTTTGATTTAAACGAACAGAACAATTTCCCTTTACCCAAAAAATCATTAAACGTTTCATTACTCCAAGGCACACCAAATGCATGTAATCGAGTGGAAATTGTTCAATCAAATCAATGGATAACTTCTTTAGAGGCGTTTCAGAAATATGATAATCATCATAATGATTGTTCCTAAATGCATTATCAGTTCTTAATATACACTGTAGATCACGAAAGCTCATACGATTATTTATAAAATCACCTTCTACGGTACACTTCATACACCCAAAATATGAATTATGCCCTTTAATTCCAAGGACAAAAGATTTTGCTGGTGCATCACAAATAATTCTTGATATTGTAATTTTTACTTTTTTCCCACAGTATGTAAAATTATTTTCCAAAGTTAAAATCTCCTCAACAAATTCATTTAATATTTCTTTTGCATTATGTGGCTTTTTAAAACCATGATATACCCCAATCACAAATGGGGGGTTACTAATTACATTAACAATACTCCCTAAAACTGGCCAGAACTGACTGTTAGATGATTTAGTTAAAGGCAAGCCATCTATGTTTACATCTAATTCTAGATGGTCAATATTTTTTTCAAATAAATTGATGTTTGTTTTTAAAGAATACCGAATACCTTCTTCCAAGCCAAAGTGAAAATAAAATCCAGTATTAGTTTTTATAATATCATGTTTCTTTTCAGTTTTTAATAAAGTTCTACAATCTGCTGGCAAGTTAAGAAATTCATAACTGTTATGTGGTTTTTTTAAAACAGCGAGTAATTTATTAAAACTTGTCAGTGAAATTTTGCACTCTAGTGCCCAATTACTTAATTCTCTACAAAGCTGATTTTCTGTAGATCTATTAGAATAATTATTGTTATGAGATAATTCTTTTATATCTGTCAGTATATGTTGATCTGTTTGATGTGGATGGATAACTATTGGCTGAGAATTAGATATATTTTTGGATAATTTATTTTCAGGATTAATATTTTCCTCAGTTTCAGATAATGGACATATTTCATTTTTAATTTTTTCTTTTTCTTTAATTAACTGCTGGATATACCGTTTATTCATAAATCCTCTATTTTTTGTCCGGCGTTGACTTATCTACAATATAAGAAATTTAATATAGTACTCGACACCAATAAATCATATAAAATTTATTTTATTCTAAAATTAATATTGTACAATTATAATAGCATTGCTAGTAATAAAACCTTAGTATCGTGAGTTACCGCTCCTGAAACAGGCGGCCCGGGAAATAGTTTAAATAACTTAAAGATGGTTAAATCATGTAATCTTGATCACTTACCTAATTTTTTTAGCTTAACAATAGGCAATAAAAAACTACAAAATTTATACCAGGGTAATGAGAAAAAAGGTAGAGCGGGAGTAAAGTTCTAAATGTTTTTCTACGTGGATTTTTCGTTTTTGAGTAGAAAATATGAAAACGATGTGTTTTACATACAAAAAGTCCTCTTAGTGAATATCGATAAGATACACTATTCTCGAGTAACATCGATTTGAAAATTTCATAACATGTTCTAAAATGCAACTCCCGTTATATAGGTATAACAGAATAGCGTGCCTCGGAAAAAGCGCAATTTTGTGACATAATAGGAATGCCAAGTATTGTTAAGCTTCTAAATAGATTTTAATTGAGTTGAAACATGGCACACTTTAAAAACTTTATTCTTCTATCTAACGGCAGTTACCTTTTAGAGCATATTATGAAATTTTCAAATTGATGTTACTTGGGAACAGTGCATCTTATCGATATTCAATAAGAGGACCTTTTCTATATAAAAAGCATCATCAAGTTTTCATATTTTCTATTCTGAAACTAGAAAAATCCAGGTATAAAAATATTAGAGTGGGTTTTACTCCCGGCCAACCTATTTTCTCACACCCCATGTGAAGCGTTTTCTATTATATTTTCCGAGCGCTCCATGTTTAAGAAAAAACTATACGTTTAAGAAAAAATTATTCTAAGGTTTTCATCATCTTTTAACTTGTTCTACATGCACTGAAATTTTGAATACTCATTTTAGAAATACCTTGTACTATATAAGATACTATTAATGCCTCCACTGCTCTGACAATTATATAAAAAAAATCCTTATTTTTTTTTCTAACTTCAACACCTTGTATCTGTTATAGCTTGTGTTATAGAAGCCCAAAATAAAAAAACTAATAGCATTTTCGACTCATTGCACTTTCATGCACTCAACTGCACTTAGTGCAAATATTATTTTCACCTGCGGTATTGGGTGCGGTATTTATTCAGTGTTCAATACCTGGTAGTTGGCCAGTAAAAAAAGTTGAGTTTGACTGATATTGCTCAAAAAAATGGAAAAATATAAACTGGTGTCGTTTGCCAAAGAACTAGTTCGATACCTGTGCACACCAAGTTACGAGCCGAAAAAGCTGTAATTATACATTAAGTTCTACTGACCTCGAATGACTTGTAAGAAGTCAACTATTTCGCTTCATTACAAGTCAAAAAAGTAATTTTTATTAGGTAAATCAAAAGACAACCTGTTTGTACAACTAATGAAAATATATAGGTATATTTTACTAAAACTAATTCACATACTGGCACCACATAAAAAAAGAGGCTCTTAAAAAAGCATTAGGTACCTACCTAAGAATAACGAGGTTCTAAAAACGGTATACTATCTAATCCTAATTTCAACATTATCTAGTGGTTGTCTATAGTAAATATATAATTTAATTAGTTATTAGTGGTCAAAACTTCTTGTCCTGATTAATGCCGATTAGTCAATGGAACGATCAGTGTGAATAATTTGTATAAAATAAAACAAGACATGCACAAGCTATTCAACAGATTTATTAATCTGCCTTAACCGGGACCAAAAGTACTGGCCCTAGGTAAACATGAATTATAATTTAACGACATTATGTTAAAATGACTTATTTATTTACTAGAACCCGGTTACAAAAGTTATATTTTTACTTACTTACTTTACTTTACTAAAAATTATATAGTTACCTTATTCATGTTACTACTCATGATGATGTCAACTCCCAAAAGATTTAGTTACTAAAAAAACAAAATTGATAAATCATGCAAATGAGACAAAGATATATTCATGCAGCATATAAATAAGTAGAAGATAATATATGCAGTTCATACATATTATTTCATATTTAATGTATGCGTACAGAATTAATAAGAATATACAAATTGATAAGTAAAAAATGAGAATCTGGGTAGAGACTACAATAGTGACGGCTAATGAAAATTAAAGTACCTACATACATTTTTTTCAAAACGAAGGGTACCCATATTCATCTCCCAACCTTTTTTCGAGGAATAATTTTTAGGTCCACATAGAACTTTTGTGGCAAAAAAATTTCGAACGAAATTTGCAAACAAAAATAGAAATAGGTGTAGCCTCCGCTGGAATATCGAAAAGGGTTGAGAAATGTATTTGAAAATTGCAAACTATTTTTTTCGTTATTTATTTCGTAAATTTTGTTCGAAACACTTTTGGCCACGAAGGTCCTATATGTGGGAATACAAATCAATCTGCAAAGAATGTACTAATGGTATAATGAGACCTATGCTTCATCTAAAGATATCTTGAAAATATGACTAATTTTCACCAGCTCTCACTAGATTAGAGATAAAACCACAGTAAAAAGAATACTTTAAGTGCTAATCTTCCCGTAATTTATTATAAATAATAAGACGAATGACCAAATCAAATTAACAATGAGTTAATTCAATAATATTATAACTAACTTACCTTTTTATTTATCCCAATGAGAAACACACAAATGCAAATACAAAATGCCCAAAATGGCGTTCGTTCTGTAATCTGTACCTATCATACAACATATGTACACCACAAATTACTGAACTATTAATGTACACATAATATAATGTGGTGTGCCGTAACGTGTGTCGCATGGCTATCTGACTTTATCCGAATCTGGCGAGGCGATCACATGATGCGCCGGGCGCCGGTAGCGCTGTACGGATCGTGGATGCGCCGTTGAACCTGCGCCGAACACAAGATCACTTGGTGGACTAGAAAAAGCCTCATCCACATTTGTAAAAATACATTTATGTGGCATTTGGCGCAAATTTGCGTGTGTGTGTTAACAATTTTATGAGAGTTTGGACGTGTTCGCCTCATTAAACGCTTGCGATCCGTGACTTGTCGTTTTTTTAAAGACATCAAAGAGATTTGCGCTACAAAATAGTGTGGACGTATTTCCATGAACACAAAATTATTTGCAAAGAAATTACAGCAAAACATAGGTTATTGGATGAAATATCTGGTATCAAACTAAAAGTTTGATGTGGAGTTTATCTTGCAAATATTTATGACCAATCCTACGTTGAAAACACAACGCATTTATTTACTAATGTGGATGCAACTTTATATTATTTCGTGCTAAGCAAAGGGAATGTAATCAAATAAGTAAAGAGCCAAATAGAATTAAGCATTTCAAAAATACCGGGTTTCGATTGGCTCATGACATGACTAATCGCATTCTGTTTTTACAAAGTTTGAAATTTTAACAGACGTGGCGTCTAAATCACGGCGTTCCCAGTAGGTACAATTTCTCATTCTAATAATATAACACAATTTAATAACATATGCAACCCCAAGGACCCTCTGATGCAACCGAACATACATATAAAATAATAATAATAATGCTTCTAGCTATTATTTAGATGTGGTCAAAATAATAAAATGTTACTAATGATATAAATTATCAATACATAATTTTTAATTGAATTTTGCATTTTATCTGGGATCATAATCGCTATAGGTTTTATTCCAAAATAATGATACTTTATACAATTTTTTAATTACGAAATCCTAACAATACCTAGGTATTTTATGATAAAAAATCATATGAAATGGACCTATGTGTCAATACCTATACATAATCGAGCCAGTCGCGCCCAAAAGCAATGTTAGTTTATGATGTTGAGACTATTATTATACTTCATTACTAATGCAATAATTCACTGTAAATTATTTACGAAATTGTGACAACTATAGGATGATAATATTGTAAAAACATTCGTGCTTAAAACTTATATCAACAATGAAAGTATTAACATTGTTGCAATTTGAGCAAATAATGATGTATCAACTGGACAATTATAATTTTGCAGAAACGTTTTAGAATTAAATATGTTCTCAACATTATTAAATAATATTCTATTACAAAACATTGTCAAAAGCATCTCACAACTTTCATTTATTTATGTATCATAATTCAGGTGAATGCAACATTGCACAGATATACTGTAATGTTTCATGCTTAGTGGGATCGCTTCATGCCAGTTTGTTCCTCTTTTCTTTAAGTCTTCTGCCACTACTTGGTCACAGAAGATATCTTCTGGTGGAGAGGAACAAACGGACCGATCAGATGACCAGTTAGGTTACCTGATTTGAGTTCGTTGGACTTTTTCCTTTGGGATTTTCTAAGACATTATATTTAAAATTCATTTTAATAATATTTCAAATATACATTTAATGAATGCTACTCGAAGCGTTGCCAGAAGATGCGCGAAATGTGTGACAGTTGAGGGACGGCAATTCGAATATTTAGCTACCAGTTTTGAAAGGTTTTATTGATGTAGGTCCTTACTACTGTTTAATTTACGTTTAATATTGTAACTTGAGTTTAAGTGAAATAAAAATTTGAAAACTGTCTTTTCTTATCTGTAATATATATTTTAAATAAACGTCATATTTTTACAGTAGATATGAGTTTTCTAAAAGTAAGAATTACAGTTTTGTATGTATTTTCGGATTTATATATAAAACACCCGGTATCTATTGTGTTTGTAAAAATAATTATAGCATTTGATATATTGCTGAAAAGCAAAAAATAATCTCCATTTTCAGGTCATGACCAGCTACGATTTTCATTTAAAGAAATATAACTTTGGGTCATAACTCCGGAATCTTAAGACCTACTAATAATCTAATACCGGCATTCAATTCTACGCCAAAGAAATAGTCTTGAGCAGTTTTCACTTTAACTCTACCTTATTTAATAGCTGAGATACAGACATATGTTCAAAAGTGTCACAATAACGAGAAACGCCCTGTAATTCAGAAACAAATGAAGATAGCAAATTTCCGATTTGAAATTCGAGTTTGCCATGAAAATCGAGCTCGAGAACGTGATGTCAGATTTATCATATCTTTAATAGTTTCTGAGATACCTTGAAATCCCACCGAAAATGAACCAGCCTGTACAGAATGTAAAATTTTTGGACTCTGAATTACCGACCAAAGGATCTCAAAACTTCCAAATGCTTTTGACCTGGGCCCCGAGCATAAAAAAGAATATTTTCCACACTATTTCAATACGGAAGCAAATCAATACTACGTCGGATCCTTCCCCCTTTGAAATATTATAATCGTGACATAATGAAAATAGAATATCGTAAAAAATTCCTACAGTGGTATGAAGAACATAAAAATGACGAGTATATAAAAAACATCGTAGAATATTGTTCATCTGACGTGTATCCGTAGTATTTTTGCCTCCTGATCATGAATCCCGTATCAGAATTGAGCTATCACATCACAGGAATTTCCTAACCTCAAAACAGGTCAAAAATAGCAAAAATTCACGAAAAAGTGCTAGGAAAAATACAAAAAAAATGTTTCTGTATTCAAATGTCCATTTATCAGAATTGATGGTCATTTTTCTAACCTTTGAAAAACGGGTCAATTAAGGTCAGATATCACGAATTTTCAAAAAATAACCCATTCGCGCTAAATTTGGTATACGGGAGTTTTCGGGATCGCTGATCACGAATCCGAGGTGAATTTTGCAAAATTCAAGATGACGGATTCAAGATGGCCGAACAAAGTTTCAAAAAATAACATTCGCATCAAATTTGGTAAACGGGGGTTTTCGGGGTCGCTGATCACGAATCCGAGGTCAATTTTGTAAAATTCAAGATGGCGGATCCAAGATAGCAGACCAAATTTTCAAAAAGTAACACATTCGCGTCAAATTTGGAATACGGGGGTTTTCGGGGTCGCTGATTACGAATTCGAGGTCAGAATTGCGAAATCATAATTATAATATTTACCCAGTATGAGTACCCAGTCATGTTTTAACCTTCTTAAAGTACATAGGTAATTGCAATTTTGAATTTTGCAAAATTGACCTCGGATCCGTGATCAGCGACCCCGAAAACCATCGTATACCAAATTTGGCGCGAATCTATATTTTTTGAAAATTCGTAATATCGGACCTTAATTGACCCGTTTTTTTAAGGTTAGAAAAAGAACCATCAATTCTGACCGTGGATTCACGTTCGTCGGGGTCTTCACCATATAAATGAACTTTTGAATACAGAAAAAAAGAAAATTTTTGTACTTTTCCTAGCACTTTTTCGTTAATTTTTGCTATTTTTGACCTGTTTTTTGAGGTTAGGAAATTCCTGTGATGTGATAGCTCAATTCTGACCCGGATTCGTCATCTGGAGGCAAAAATACTACGGATAACATATGTCACATGAAAAGTATAGACAACTTTTTTGCGTGTGCCTGTATAATTGATGGTAACTACTAATGTCTGCCCCTTCACCATTGTCTGTAACAAGGTATTTAACACAAATTTCGTCAAACCGAACACTATAGACATTATACCAAACAACAGGTGGAGAGATAATCAAAGTAAAATCGCCATTCACTGGCTTGTATGGGAAGAAAAACGGAGGAACATGAACATTCAACATGCTGCTAAACAACAAGAAGCGAAAATACATGGTGTTAAAGTGGATGGTTTCTGTTCTGAAATAAAACAGGTATTTGAATTCCACGGCTGTTATTACCATGGATGCCTTAACTGCTTCAAATATAACAGAGGTGAACCACTACAAGATAATCCCACTGAAGCGATACGATAGTCAAGTTATCGAAATATGGGAATGCCATTTTAGAAGAACTGAGAGCCTATGACACCCGTTAGTTATACTTACCCCTCTCAACCCTCGCGATGCTTTTTACGGGCAACACCAGGACGTACTACAAATGTCAACAGAGTAAAAAAATTAAATATGTGGACGTCTGCTTTTTTTACTTATGTTTGCAAATATTTTAAATTTCCCATTGGCCATCATGAAGTCTACGTTGGTGAGAACTTTGATCAACTAGGTTTAAAAACAACTGATGGATTAATCAAATGTAAAATATTACCACCGAGAGATGTTTGTTCTTGTTCTTTATCGTTCATGTGGTGAGAAACTGAATCAAGAAGAATGCACTTACGCATAATATTGAAGAAAGATCGTTAACGAGTGCATGGACGAGGTACAAAAAGCCACAGAAAAAAGTTACGAAATATTAGAAGTACCTATGTGTGGAAGTATGACATTCAGCAATATGACAAAACTGCAAATATTTCGGGTCTGTTTACAGATACTATAAATAAATTTATCAAAAGTAAACATGCGTCTGGTTGGCCCTCAAAGTGTGTTACTCCAAAGCAAACAGACCAAAACATTGAAGTCTTCTTGAATAATATGGATGTACGACTGGAGTTTGCTGAAGTTGTGAATAATCTACTTCTGCGTTCTTTAGCAATGATCATGTTGAATAGTTTCTAGGGAAAATTTGGGCAAAGGGAAAACAAGTATAATACTAAAATTGTCCGAGATCCTAGCGAACTCTTTGGCATGTTTGCAAAACGCTAAATTTATATTAACACACTGCTCCCTATAAATTAAGAAGCACTTGTCAATTATGAACACAGGGAGGAAACATATCAGCATTTATCAACTGTAAATATAGTGATAGCAGTAAGTCAGATTACGGGCACTTCGAACAATTGGATGATATGATAGTGTCTAAGCCTGGAGAGTTTGATGTACCCACAGGTAAATTCGTTGGGGATATGACCGACGAATTAGAATCCTATGGTTCCGGCAGCTACATTACAGAGCTCGTGTCTGGTGGACCTAAAAATTACGCTTATAAAGTGTTTTATACTCGTGATCCTGAAGAAAAGGTGGTCTGCAAAGTAAAAGGTATTTGCGGCATCTCACCTAATAAATTTTAAAAGGATAAAAGAGAAATTACTATTTCCAATAAGTAAAAACTTCCCTTTGTTTTTATTATCAATTAAATCAAATTTTTGATGGCACTTCAATCAAATTTGTATCGTTTGTGTATAAATATGAAACTACTACAATAATAAATTAAACGGGAGTCACTGAGTTCACAAAAAAATTAGTGAAAAGGTCTCTAGCTTTATTAACACAAAATAAGAACGCAAGTTGTAAGTTCACCAGGTAAAAGAATATGAGCATATTTGCTTAGCAGTATTAACATTTAATTTAAACCGGAAAATTTGTACAAAATTTTTGCCATCAGCAACATAACGGCGTTAAGACACATATTTTAGGCACCTATATGCATCTGTGTTATACCGGTTAATTTACGATTCAATAGTCTGTATATTCCATGATCTCAGTTTTTAAAACAAAAAATATTTTCATTCCAATTATTATCATATTTTGTTTTAGGTACAAAATGGTGTGGAACTGGTGATATTGCAAAAGATTATTTTGATTTAGGCACAGAGCCTTTGGTCGACGCTTGCTGCAGGTCTCATGATTTATGTCCAATAAAAGTTAGGGCACATTCCAAAAGATATAATTTAACAAATAATTCTTTATACACAAAATCACATTGTAAATGTGATGATAATTTATATAACTGTTTAAAACACAGCCAATCTCAAACTGCAAGTATTATGGGAAACATTTACTTTAACTTAATTCAAGTCCCTTGTGTAGATGATACAAAAACTGGTAAAAGATTTAGAAATGCAAAAAATAATTTCTAAAATAATTTAATTGTAATAATTTTAAATATTGGGTTTGTTCATAAATAAATATTTAAACTTTATCGCATTCTATTGAATTCTTCTCTCGTTTCTCGGAAACGTGAGATACATTTCCTTCACTTTGTTTTTCTTTATAATGCTATTTAATTTCCGAGCATTTTTTGTGTCTAGTTGGTAATACAAATTTAGCGTAAGAATCTTTTTCTTGCCTATAACTTTGCTTAATTTTATTTTCTAAATCATCTCTAATTAGTCTAACACGAAATATAAATGGAGATAATTATTTAGTTATTTAATATTGTAATTTTATTTCTTGTTTTACTATGTACTACTTAATTAATGTGAATATTTTCAACAAATGTTAAAATATTAGGAGCACATATGTAGGTTCCTACACTAATCTTTCTCTAGCGGCTAAATAAAAAAAGTTTTCTAGAAAAGTAAAGCAAACAGGAAAAACTTATTTAACTTGAATAGATTTTAAATGAATGGCTAATTAAAAAAAGACAAGAGATGAAAATAGAGCCTGCTCGTGAAAAGAGATATCACTATATGTTGCAGATTCCTCAGAGAATATGGAAGCTGCCGTATCCGCTAGTACGGTGAATCGCGGTGGTATCCTCTCCTACAACCCCCCCCCCTCACCTACTGCGTCTTATTCACCATGACTTGCCTTACAGGACCACGAAATCGCCATAGAGTATGAACCCAATCGGCCGATTCCATGCTATTTAGGAAATGAGTTAATATGAACAAAAATAAAATATGTTTAATACATGTGCAGAACATACTTGTAATTAGTGCCTTATTGGTGGCAAATTCAAATTTCTAGATTTAAACGCTTGCGCAATAGAGATCGGAGTGAAGGAGACAGAGAGAGGAGAGAATTTTATTTAAATTAAAAAGTCTTGATCTGTCTGAGATTCGAACCCCGAATCTTTGGATTTCAAAGCGAGCCCGTTACCTCTAGACCACCATAGTATCATTTCACAACAGGAATACTGTGGTTGATATATTGATGATAAAAATATTTCAGCTATTATTGTGAAATTTCATAATCTTAAGATGAGAAATTCAAACATAGCTCCGTTTAGGTCTCTTAAACGAAAAAACGCATGCGCATTAGCACATTATATTTCGCTAACGGTTTGAAATAAATAGCTGTGTCACTAAAATTGGGTTAAGATATTTACGAAACATCAATTTTTTTACAAAAGTTTAAATATCAAAAACGGTTAACTTTAAGAATAGGAAACCTTTATGAAAGTTCACCTAAAAATTGACGTAGAATCCAAAATTGCAATAATAAACAGGCTGTTTCACTTAAAATAACGAAGATGACGTCAACTTCCGGTATAACCGGAAGCGTTAGGTGGATGCCATTATTTTAGTTGAGAAGGGCATGCCCGAAAACACTATTGCCCAAATTTTCAAAATTAAAATCAAAGTAGTCTCGGAAATATGTATAATGTCTCGTCACCGTGAGACACCCTGTATAATATTTGTTTTGTATTTGGTGCGAATTTTACCGAACACACGCGCAATGTCTAGGTATCATAGATATAAACTGTTTTACGTATACAGGGTGTCCCTGTATACGTAAAAACTTATTTTATTTTATTTTATTGCATCCAATAGAAAAACAAGAAATATAAATCGAAAACGGTTAAATTTATCGACATAAAACAAGTATCCCTTATTTATGAAAAGTAGATAAGAGAACAATATCTTTCTATTAAAACTTTCGTACACACACTGATAAAAAAGTTATAACCAGATTGTATCTACCAAGAGTACATTTCGTAGGCCCTCTAGCGTCTTCAGCAAAATTAAGTACGAATTCGTTTTTCTCGTCCCAAAAAAACCCCTAATCCAAATTTTCAAAAGAATCCTTTGAAAACTTTCTAAGAATTTTAAGAATTTCGAATTCAAAATTTGAACTTTAACGTTCTGTAACTTTTTTATTAGCCACAAATGGACCAAGGTAAGTTTGGCTTAATCGCATTATTTTGATGTAAGGAATCTACTCTTGCTCTGTGTCCCATTAATTTCGGGACACCCTGTATACAGGGTGATTCAGTCATAATGTCATTAATTTTAAGAGCAGATAGAGAAAAATGAGTATAATACGCTGGCGTGATTAAAAAAAAAATTAAATGCATATTTAAGCAGAAAAAAATATTTTCAAATCATTATTTAACCCCCTTTTCAGGCTGTTACTGACCGGCTGACGTCAGTCGGTTATTCAGAATTTGAGCACGGCTACGATATGAACAACGCGCCCTAGATGCAACGTTGCCATATTTATATACATTTTCGCTCATATAAAGACAATAAATAAACGGTTTGCTCACGTCAGCAAATAATTTAAAATGCTATAAATTATTTTTTATAATTATGCAATCAACACATCAAATTGTTATTGTTGCCCAGCAAGAACCTCGAGGAGGTATGAGCATGCCTTGCCAAAAATCAGTTTTTATTAACATCATAATGTTAATTTTTTGCTGTAAGCAAATGTTCAAATACATTACCGTTACCGTCTATGCACAAGTGTACACGTTAGATAGATGAGCGGCGGATGCGATGGAATAAACCAGGGTTGTTAAGTATTTCTTCAGCGGCATCTTCGATACGATTTCGCAACTGCTCTACATTCTCTACCTCGGTGTGATACACGACAGATTTCATATAACCCCATATACAAAAGTCCATAGGATTATGGGCCCTCATCTCCATATCTACCGATTGGGACATTGATCGTCTAAAAATACGCGGACATCGCGAGCAAAATGGGCCGGATCTCCGTCGTGCATATTCCACATATCCCGTAGCATCTGAAGGGAAAGGTTTTCAAACAATTCTACTAAAAATTGAAAGTAACGCGGCCCATTCAGATGTTCAGGTAGAAAATGCGGCCCAATTAAACGATCGCCATATACTCCTGCCCATACATTGACAGCGAATCTCCTCTGAAAGCTAAACCGACGAGTAGTGTGCGGGTTTTCATCTGACCAAATGTGACTATTATGGCTGCAAAAAAATTAGCTCTGTTTCACTTTAAATAAAATTTAATATTGAAGTTACAAAACTCCAAGAGTTCAAGTAATTTAAATTTCATTTCACAACCATTTCAATTTCATTACAAAAATAATGACATAAAAACCAACACTCACTAGATAAATTATAAAGAGAGGGTGAAATGTATGTAGTATTTAAATACTGACTGCAAGTAACAGAAGATAAAAAAACAATCGGACGGAGACAAGTAAACAACTCGGTACGTGTTTTCGACATAGGTTAACCTGTATCTAGGTCAATGACCCACTTTTTAATTTGTACGTGTACAAATAGTCCAGGAGCCAGATAGGGTGCCGTGGCCAACAGAGTACCACGGCTGCAAACAATGTAATGAATACGGATAATTGTTTTCCAATGTACGGTTATTACAATTTATCGTTTTTAATATTATTAACGTTTTAACGTTTTATAATTTATTATGTTAAATAATACACAGTTTTAGTATTTCAGTTTATTATTCAATATGCAGTTGCGTATAACCAAAGTTTACATAATAAATGTAAACTTTAGTGTAAATCTAAACTTTGGTGTAACCTAGGTATTGTTTTTGAGAAGGCAATACTTATGTTTTTTACCTGCTTAAAATGCCAGCACGAGTAAAATAACATTCATCCGCCCAGAGCACTTTGTTAATAAAGTTCTGCTGCACTTCGATTCAGGAACCAATTGCAAAATTCAAGACGATTGGGGAAATCAGCTGCTTCTAAAGCTTGAACTTTTTGAAAATGTGTTACGTTAACTCCTTTGCGGGAGATATGAGGGTGGTAGATTTGAATAAACGCTTTAAATTGTTAATGGTTTTGTAACCGTGTGTAGTGTATTTATATATTTGGGTATTTAGTAGTGTGCCGACTTTTTTATTTGATAAAATACGGTGTGCCTATAAACAGGCCTCTGCTTTATATATTTTCTTTTAACGAAAGATGACTTCGAGAAGTCAGGCTTGTTAAAACATTCTGCACTAAGTTAATACAATTGTTAAAATTATTTATAATAAAATACAGCATGTTCCTTTATTTACTTGAATACGTTTAACAGTAAATGTGAACCACACATTATGATGTGAACTTGTCAACGCTGTTCGCTTCAGCCGACAATTGTTCGTGACATTACGTTACAAAATTTTCCGAGCATCCGGGCATCTGCCAGGGCCGCCCTCGTAGCGGGAGTTATGGGTTGATTTCCTTTATTTTTAAAAGTCGAGTAAAATTTTTTTTTTCCGATTTTCTGTCTTTATTAAGCCTTCCGAATACGTGGTTAAAATTCGGAAGTCTTAATAAAGACAGAAAATCGGAAAAAAAAATTTTTACTCGACTTTTAAAAATGAAGGAAATCAACCCATAACTCCCGCTAAGAGGGCGGCCCTGCCAGATGCCCGGATGCTCGGAAAATTTTGTAACGTAATGTCACGAACAAATCGTCAGCTGGGGCGAACAGCGTTGCCAAGTTCACATCATAATCTGCGGTTCATATTTAATTAATCCGCTTTAGTATACGGATACATATGAACGAAACCAATAAAATGCAAGTAAATAAAGGATCATGCTGCATTTTATTATAACTAATTTTAATAATTGTATTAACTTAGTGCAAAATGTTTTAACAAGCCTTACTTCTCGAAGTCAACTTTCGTTAAAAGAAAATAAATAAAGCAGAGGTTTGTAGGCACACTGAATTTTATCAAATAAAAAAATCGGCACACTAAATACCCGAATATACAAAACACACTACACAGGGTTACAAAACCATTACCTAACAATTTAAAGCGTTTATTCAAATCTACCACCCTCCATATCTCCCGCATTTTCCCGCAAAGGAGTTAACATAACACATTTTCAAAAAGTTCAAGCTTTAGAAGCAGCTGATTTCCCCAATCGTCTTGAATTTTGCAATTGGTTCCTAAGTGCAGCAGAACTTTATTAACAAAGTGCTCTGGACGGATGAATGCTGTTTTACTCGTGCTGGCATTTTAAACACGTAAAAAACATAAGTATTGCTTTCTCAAAAACAATAAGTGCCTACCTAGGTTACACCAAAGTTTAGATTTACACTAAAGTTTACATTTATTATGTAAACTTTGGTTATACGCAACTGCATATTGAATAATAAATTGAAATACTAAAACTGTGTATTATTTAACATAATAAATTATAAAACGTGAAAACGTTAATAATATTAAAAATGATAAATTGTAATAACCGTACATTCGAAAA
>NW_019417512.1:36974-68170 GCF_000390285.2 Anoplophora glabripennis
GAAAAAAAAATTTTTTACTCGACTTTTAAAAATGAAGGAAATCAACCCATAACTCCCGCTACGAGGGCTGCCCTGCCGATGCCCGGATGCTCGGAAAATTTTGTAACGTAATGTCACGAACAGTTGTCGGCTAAAGGAACAGCGTTGCCAAGTTCAGGTTCAAGCTCGCCAGGTTAGTATTTGACATATAACCGACCACTTCGTACACTCGATGCACCTGGGCGACTACAGCTACTACGAAAACAGCCGGTATTTTAGATTTTAAATTAAATTTGTTGATACGATTTTCCTTTGATAAAAGACCGACAACTTTTTGCTACTACACTCGTATTAGTCTAGGGGCTAGGGGCCAGATAGGTTTCCGTAGCCAAACAGAATTCCACGGCTGCAAATAACTTATTTTTAAGTATTTTGACTTCTCGAAACCAAAAAACTTGGTGGCAAAGCCTGAAAGTGGTCAGTTTAATTGTTATTAACAAATTGAATGTTTAAATGGCTTTAAAAAGTTTATTTTTATAGCTAGTACAATTTTTTATCCGTTAATAGTTACGTTTTCTCATAACAAACATATATTTTTTTGAAAATTAAAAAAAGATTAACTTTAACCAAAGTTATTGCAAATTTAGTGCAAATATCTTACATTTTCCGTCTCTGCGCGCTCCAATTTTACCATATATCTGGTTCAATTGGACGGATTGAGACGCACATCTCATTTTAAAACTTAAACTTTATTTTACAAGATAGGTAAGTTCCATTTATTAATTTATTTATTTATTGATTAATGGCAGCTTAGAAAGTTGTGGAATTTCAACGAAAATGCTGGCTTTATTGGTTTATAAAACTTTTTTTGTTATTCAATTTTGATGAAAAGCCAAAAAAGTTACCGGTTATAGTTCCTCGCATCCTAACAATGATTTCATGCCTTGCTTAATTGTTAGAATGCAAAGAACAATATCCGGTAACTTTTTTGGCTTTTCGTCGAAGTTGAATAATAAAAAAACCTTATAAACAATTAAAACCGGCATTTTCGTTGAAATTTCACAACTTTCTAAGCTGCCATTAATTATTAAATAAATTAATAAATGGAACTTACCTAGCAAAATAAAGTTCAAGCTTTAAAATGAGATATCGTGCGTCTCAATCCGTCCAGTAGAACCAGATGTGGTAAAATTAATGCGCGCGGAGACGGAAAATGTAAGAAACTTCCACTAAATTTGCAATAACTGTGGTTAAAGTTATTTTCTTTAATTTTCAAAAAAATACATGTTTGTTATGAGAAAACGTAACTATTAGCGAATAAATTGTAGTAGTTATAAAAATAAACTTTTTACAGCCATTTAAACATTTAATTTGTTGATAACAATTAAACTGACCACTTTCAGGCTTTGCGACCAAGTTTTTTATATTCAAGAGGTCAAATATTTAAGAATAAGTTGTTTGCAGCCGTGCCACTCTGGCTACGGAACCCTATCTGGCTCCTGGACTATATGGTGCACGTACAAATTAAAAGTGGGTTAAAAGGTTACTGAACCACAGGTTATCCTAGGTCGGAAACACGACGTACCGAGTTGTTTATTTGTCTCCGTCCCATTGGTTTTTTTATGGAATATACAACTCTCTTTTCTATTACTTACAGTTAATATTTAAATACTACATACATTTCATCCTCTCTTTATTGTTTGAAAACCATCCCCTTCGAGCTTACAGCAAATGTTAAAATTATGTTACATTATGATGCTAATAAAAACTGCATGCTCAGACCTCCTCGAGGTTCTTGCTGGACAACAATAACAATTTAATATGTTGACTGCATAAATAAAAAATAATTTATAGCATTTTAAATTATTATTGGCTAACGTGACCAAACTGTTTATTTATTGTCTTTATATGAGTGAAAATATATAAATAAGGCAACGTTGCATCTAGGACGCGTTGTTCATATCGTAGCCGTGCACAATATTGTGAATAACCGGCCGGTCAGTAACAGCCTGAAAAGGGGGTTAAATAATGATTTGAAAATATTTTTTTTCAGCTTAAATATGCATTTAAATTTTTTTTAATCACGCCATCGTATTATACTCATTTTTCTCTATATGCTCTTAAAATTAATGACATTATGACTGAATCATCCTGTATATATAATAATATTATTGAAATCAAAATTAAATTATTTAGTTTTATTTATTATAATTTAGTTTTGTTTGTTCTGTGTAGTTTATTTAATAAATAATGTTAGGCGCCAATTTATAGTATTATAAGATTTATTTAACATGTGAAATGTATTTAAAATATTTAAATTTTGAATTTTCCTATCGTATTCTTAAAAAATATTACAATAAATTATGTTCTATACTTACCAAGCTAGCTCTTTTTGTCACTTAATTGATTTTGAATATTTAAATGTAAATTTATTCATTATATATATATTTTTTTAAATTATTCTCAAATTATAATTTAATTATATTTAAAAAAATTTAATAATTTTAATGACAACTAGACTACTAGTGTCCTTTCTGCAAATTATATAATAAAAATTGTTTAGAGCATGTTGATATCTCAGTAGTCGGTTCTAAAGCTTTTTGAAATTAATTATAAAAAAAATGTTTAATATGTAATTAATTTTATTCCTTTGCTTTTGTTAAAAAAATAAAATAGTATTATTTTAATTGAGTTTGAAATTCGTATATTATAATAACAGGTTATATATTTATAAAATCCTTCCTAATTCCCTATCTAACCTGAGCTAAATTATTTTTAATTTCTTATTCTATAAACTTTATAGTTTCTTGTTACCTATACTACACTTTTGTTGTCCTTTTGTCTATGTTTTCCTCACTAGTAATGCCTTCCTGTAATCTCTCTCCTGTCTCTCCTCCTTCCTTTCTTTCACTCGAACTCTCCTCTATTTTGTTTTGTTCTCCTTCTGTGTCCTACTCCACTCCGTTGACTGCCACTGTCTGAATCATCTCCCTGGCTCGTACTGCTCCTTTCCTTTTCTAAATGGCTACGACAATTCAAAATGATGTTTTACTAACCTGACAGTATTATGATTATATTGAGTTATCTGTCAATTTAGATTTCACCCTAATTTCCTTTCTCCCAAATAACTTCTTTCCTATTTCCTGACTCTCACTGTTCTCTTCTTTCTTATTGTTTTTTAAATGTCCCACAATAACTTTGTGCTTGATTACTTTTCTTTAATACTCTTCTTCTCCTCAACACTTGTTTTTTTCTTGGTAGTTCATATGATTTTCTTTTAATCTTCTATATTTTATTTCACTTCTTCTTATTTTAAACTTCTTTTAATTGCTATGATTTGTATATCTTCTAATTTCCTCTTTTTACTTCTTGATTCTCCTCACTATTTTTGTTCTGTCTCCTTGATCACCACCTTTTTTTATCATTTTCTTTCTCACCGCACTCTTATATCTAATTACCATGTTTATTAATATATCGTTTCCAATCTCAACCACAATCAGATTATTTTATAATTTATACATTTTTAATTTACCATTTTTAATACCATTTTATTCTTTTTTTAACTACATTAATTTTTTGTATTTTAAATTAACTTCTACTAGAAAAGCAGGCAAACTCCGCTTCGCAAAGTTTGACCTTTCTCTCGATCTTTCGGCCCTGGGGCCGCGCTGCGCGCGGCTCGTGCACCGCTCCGCGGTGCTCAAAACCGCGGAGCGGTATAAATGTTTGATAACACTTTAAGATAATGGCCGTTTTGGCGGAGAAGCCGTTGATAAACGAAAATTTACCTACAAAACCTTTCTCTCGGGCCGCGCTGCGCGGGGCATTAGCAACGCTCCGCGGTGCTCTCACTACCAGTTAGTAAATATAACATTTTTTTGAACACCCTCTACTTTGGTTTTTAAACACCCTGTATATAAGTGTTTGATAAAAACTTAAAAATTGTCCGTTTTTGGCAGAGGAGCCCCTATGGGTCAATTTTGTTGGAACGTCCAGTATTGTAATATTCAAAATCTCATCTAGTTAGTGAGCATAAAACATGACCAAAAGATTCAATATGTAAGTAAAACGAAAAAATGTAAAAAATGTAAGGAAAAATCTGATCCAGACCTCTATCAATTTTATAAAATACTTTGTACATAAAATTTCAGAAAAAAATTGGAAGATAAATTCGAATTCGCGTTATTTCGCGAAACGTTCTATATAAAAAGTTTGAAATAGACCTCTGATAAGTAAACAAAAAATTTTTCTGCATTTGGTTTAAATAAATATGTCAAATAAATAGTGTTTAATAAGTACCTTATGATTTTTTTAACCTCGATTAGAAACGTGAAATATCATGTAGTAGGTTCCGTCCATAGACCTTATAAACTATGGACTCGCCCTAGCAAGAGAAGTCAATTGCACTAATGTGTGCAAGGCAGATGAAGCTAGTGCAGGCAAATATTGGTAAAACAAATAACGGTACACTAGTATACCGGTACAACAAAATCACAATAAACCTTGGAGTAAAAGTCATGAAAAAGATTTCTTAAATTTTAGTGTGACAGTGTATGTGAAAACCAAATATGGTGCAATTGTGTTCAGCGATTAATTGCATAAAGAGATGTTTAAGTGAAGAAAAAAATAAATTTTAGAGAGGTTATGATGGTGTCAAAATGTTTATACTTTTCGAATATTTCTGAAAATAATGACCAAGTAGCAATTTTGTCCCCTTCAATGTGCCGCTCTTCGAATTATTTTTTATCAAACTGAATAAAAACAGCTTCAACTGCATTTTGCTTATAATGTGCTTAGGCAAAAATTCGCTTTGAAAAATATGTTGAACGAAGAAGGCATCGATACAGTTCCAATTAATGCAGTTTTGCAAAGAAAATATGAACTCTTTGAAACTACGTTAGAAGAGCTTGCAGTAATTTTAACTGATCGCTCGATGTGAGGAAAATAAATGGAGACATACATAAAGAAGGCATTATAAAAAACTATTTGGAAAATTGTAACTATAAATATTTTTTAAATATGTATAATAAAATATCTTCCATTCTAAATTTTTAGTTAGTATTACATTCTCCCTTTAATGCCTCCAATTTGTACAGAAATTCTCTATAAACAGAGAGTGCTTATGTTCTTATTCGTTAATAATAATTAATTAAAATTAGTCGTACAAATATGTATTGTTAAAAGAAAAGAAATCCAATTTAATTCGCGCGATACTTGAAATTTTGTGAACGAAGCATTAGCCCGCACCAGCTCTATCTCTCTCGCACACTGTAACAGTTTCATTTTAGGTTGTTAGAGGTGAGAGTTCAAAATACTGTTAACCTGAACCATTGTCATGAGTTGTATACTTTCTGTCATTTTCTATGCTCTGTGTCAAGGTAAGGTTAGCAGGTTAGCCAAAGGAAAAATTCCCCTAAAGTACTGAGCTAAAGAAATTTTTGAAATAAAAAAAACCTTTTTTATATACTCCTGGCCATGCTTGGGCCTCGTGCAAATTTTGCGGATTTTTAAAGGTTAATTGGGCAAAATTAGAGTTTTGGCATTTTTCTCTCTCTCACAGATAAGACTAGCTATAAGATTTAGCATGTTAGAATGTAGTTTTAAGATCTGCTTATGTTTGTTTTGTTTGTATACCTTCGTCAAGAGCCTCACTCTTGTGGTATAAATTGGCTTAGGGTGCCACACTTTAGAGTTATGTACAACCCAACAAGGCANCCTACCTAAGCGCTTGTTTTTTGTGCTTCCTTCTACCAACCGTTAATATTACTTTTTCATTATTATACAACACCCATGTAACAGGTGACGTCGAAGTTGATAAGATAAGTACGGTTTTGCACAACATAATTAATGAAAGTATTGTTTAAATGAACTCCTCCATTGAAAAATCTATGCATAATTTAATTACTGAATTCAAAACGTCCATTCAAAATCCTATTGATTCGAATGTGGCCGCTTTATATGCTGAAATACAAGTCTTAAAATCTGAGCTTGAGGGCTGGCTGTTAAATGGTCCAGGAACATCTGACATTAGCAAATCCAAAGCTACATACTCATGTGTTGTGGAAAACAGGGCTACTGTTATTATTAGACCAAAAACTAAACAGAATGTACATGAAACCAAATGCGACATATTAATCCATTAATCCTATTGATTCCAATATTAACCTTGCTAATGTAAAAAATGCTAGGGATGGTGGCATAATCATTAGTTGATCTATTCCAATGAATGTAACAAGTTTAAGGATTTAGCAAATAATATGTTATCTAATCTAATAAGTATAATGTTAAAGAAGTTGCATCACTGCATCCATAAGAATTAAAATTGTTGGAATTTCAGAAAAACTAGATAATAACATATTAACAAGTTACCTATATTAAAAATCAAAACAAAAGTTTATTTAATAGCACTAGTGAATTTAATCTTCTGAATGCTATTCTACTAAAGAAAAATAAATGTTTGTATCAAGCTTTTTATCAAGTCGATCGGAGTACTTATGGGAAAATTATGAATGAAGGTAAGCTATTTGTGGGATATGATTATTGACCGTCTTTGATGATATTGAACTCCATCGTTGTTTTAAATGCACTGGTTTTCATCATTTTGCTGTTAAGTGTAAATCCAAGAAATATATTTGTCCGCGCTGTGCTCAAAAACCTTAAAAGAATGTAAGTCTGAGGTGCTCTGTTGTATTAACTGCTATAATTAAAAAAAAAGAAAGACCCCAAGTATTCTAATATTGATATTCATCATGCAGTATGGGACACTCGATGTATGCCTATAAACAAAATCTAGATATGTTTAAGTCCTGCATACTTGAACCGCAATAGCAACCAAATGCTCTACTTCAAAATCTATTAATACAAGTCTTATTTGTTATTACCAAAATGTTCGCGAGTTACATACTAAAACTCAAAAACACTTTTTATCAACTACACATTATGACATGATCGCTTTTACCGAGTCATGGCTAAATAGTGACTTTACTAGTTGTGAACTCTTTGACATACGCCTATATGATGTGTTATTCTTGCTGTGAATAGAGCTTTAAATCCAATTCTGATTGATCTCGATACCGTCTGTGATATATTTCGGGAACTAGTCATGTTAGATACAGTATGTGTAAAAATTCATTTTTAATCAACATTGTACACGTCCTTGTTTTATATATCCCTCCTAGAACAATATGTGACGTACATACGATAATTTGATGCCCTTGAATGACTTTATCACATTTTCGATTCTAATATTTTAATTTTAGGTGATTTTAATATTCCTGATACGTCAAACCTCCAATACTCTCTTAATAAGTAGTTAAATAATTTTATGCAATTTTTTAATTTAACTCAAAAGAATCAAATTTTAAATAAAAATTATAGAATTCTTGACTTAATTTGTAGTAACTTTGATGATTGTGTTGTTTCTGGAACTGATGATCCACTTTTGAAAGAGGATGATCATCATCCTGCACTCAGTCACATCTACACTTCCATCTATCTAATTTTAATAGTGTAGATGATATGCTAAACGAATTTTATAATATACTGAATTTATTGTTACACAAATACCTACCTCTAAAAAAGGAATCTTATGGACATTATCCGGTTTGGTTTAGCGGCAAAATTATTAATGAAATTAAAATAAAAAATAAACTTTGCATAAATATAAATCTACAAATAACAATGATGATTACAACAGATTTAGAGAAATAAGAACTGAAGTTAAATCTTGCATTAGTTTAGCATTTAAAAATTATCAAAATTCAATAGTTAATGATCTGTCCTCTAATCCTAAAAGATTTTGGTCCCATATTAATTCAAGATATAATTCTACCTCTATTCCATCTTGTATGAATTATAATATTTAGTATTCAGTTAAATAATCTAATATTGTCAATGCTTTTGCCAATTATTTTTATGATTCTTTTTTATCTAGTCACAATGTTAATAGTTGTTCGCCCACATTGCCCTCTGTTGGCTCTAATACTCTTTGTGTTTTTGAGGTTACCGAAGATGACATAATGATGACATGATGCAATTAAGAGAATGAAGGGTAATTTTACAATGGGGCATGATTCTGATCCTGCATTTTTAATAAGACTGTAAAACAATTTTTGCAAAATCTTTAAAAATTATATTCAATTCTACAAGGTGTAACTGAAATAAGTATTCAAAATTTCCGAGCTTGTAAAACAAGTCGAAAAATGACGAAAACTTTAGTACAATTTTTGTCAGTGGCGGCTCCTAAGGGAGCTACGCTCTCCTAAAGGGGTAACCTTGGAAACAGTTTTTAATGCGTAACATCCAAACGGCTCGACATTAAGTCACGAAATTTTGGTGAGATATTAACCTTGACGTGCTTAATAAGTCTCATAAAATACATTTCAAAATTTGCTACAGGGGCGTGAGAAAATGCAGGACCCAGGGACAAATTTAATCATATCTTTTTTGTAGTCAATTTTTTCTAGTTCCTGACTCGAAAATATTGAAATTTGAAGTATTTAACATAAAAAAGGTCCTCTTGTTAAATTTCACTAGGATGTGCCGTTTTCCAGTAAAATCGATTTCAATCATTCCCAACGTGCTCCAAATTCAACTTTCATTACATAGCAAAATAAATTAATTGCAGTGTGCCATGGGGAAAACAACTAGTCTGACAGTTAACAGAAATGTCAAATATTTTTAACACTCTTAATAGTAACAAATAAAAATATGGTGATATAAATAAAAGCTAAAAAATAGATACATATGAGATTATTTATTAAACTATTGTAAGCGGCTGAAACTTTTACGTAACATTTTAACAGATTTAAACCATTTAGTTTAGTTTAACAAATTAACCAAATATCTTAATTTCTTTAGCAGAAAATGTGCCCTAGTCAAGAAGACAGACTAGATTCAACTTTCAAAATGTCCGCCGTTTGCCCTAATGCACGCACGTAACCTGTTTTCCAAAGAAAATAGGTTCCGGTATAGTTTGTGCTCCACATTGAGTTCATTAAATACATTTTCTATACGCTGACGCAACTGTTCCTCATTGTCAACAGCTTGGAAATACACTTTTTGTTTCATTTGACCCCACACGTTAAAATCCATTGGGTTGAGGTCTGGTGACCGTGGAGGCCAATTTATGGCAGCATCATTTCCTCGGCCAATCCAGCGATTTGGGAAGTGCTCGTTTAACCACTGTCGACATTGACGGTTGAAGTGAGGAGGGGCGCCGTCATGCATGTACCATAAGGAACCTCGTCTTACCAAAGGAATATCCTCTAAAAATTCATACAATCTAGTAGACAAAAATTGATGGTACATTGCTCCGGTTAAATTTCCAGGCATGATGTGATATCCAAATAGATTATTTCCTAATGTGGCAGCCCAAACATTTATTTTAAATGAATGCTGATAATGGGTTACCTTCCGAGCATTAGGATTTTCTTCGGCCCACATATGTTCATTGCGCATATTAAAAACACCGCTTCTGGTAAAGGTAGCTTCATCGGTAAAAATAATATTCGATAGAAACATCGGATCTTCGGCTTGCCTGTCTAAAACCAACTGACAAAACTGTCTGCGCATGGGCCTGTCCTGTGGTAAAATGTCTTGGGCCTGTCTATAATGATAGGGATACAATTGTTGTTCTCTCATTATCCTCCATACTGTCATATGAGACATGTTATTTTGAACTGATAGTCGTCTTGTACTAAGAGTGGCGTTAGCTTCAACTAAATTTAAAATATTTTCCTCATTCAGGACATTTCTAATTATTCTACGCCTGCCTCTCTCAAAATTGTTCCTTTTTAACGTACCCCGTTCTCGCAAACGCCTTTCTGTGCAAAGAAATGTTTTGTAATTGGGCACATTTCTGTTGGGGAACTTTTCACCGTATCGTTGTGCGGCTGCTCTTGCGCTTCCATGACATTCACCTAACGTCAAAAGCATATCTACATACTCAGAAAATGTATACTGTTGCATTTTTAAATTATTTGATATTTTTATTTACTATAAAACGGCACTGCGAATACTCAAATGACACAAATTTGAAACTAAAAATACTTGACATTTCTGTTAACTGTCAGACTAGTTGTTTTCCCCATGGCACACTGCAATTAATTTATTTTGCTATGTAATGAAAGTTGAATTTGGAGCACGTTGGGAATGATTGAAATCGATTTTACTGGAAAACGGCACATCCTAGTGAAATTTAACAAGAGGACCTTTTTTACGTTAAATACTTAAAATTTCAATATTTTCGAGTCAGGAACTAGAAAAAATTGACTACAAAAAAGATATGATTAAATTTGTCTCTGGGTCCTGCATTTTCTCACGCCCCTGTAGCAAATTTTGAAATGTATTTTATGAGACTTATTAAGCACATCAAGATTAATACCTCACCAAAATTTCGTGACTTAATGTCGAGCCGTTTGGATATTACGCATTAAAAACTGTTGCCGAGGTTACCCCTTTACGAGAGCGTAGCTCCCTTAGGAGCCGACACTAACAAAAATTGTACTAATGTTTTCGTCATTTTTCGACTTGTTTTACAAGCTCAGAAATTTTGAATACTTATTTCAGTTACACCCTGTATAATTTATAAAAAAGGTACTACAAACGACATAACTAATTATCGGCCCATAGCTATTATAAGTAACTTCTCAAAAATCCTAGAAATAATTTTACACAATCGAATTTATTTTCATATTGAAATATCCCCGTACCAACATGGATTTATGAGTGTTTCGTTCAACTACCTTAAATCAAGTTGAGAAAACCCAATTTATTGCTGAAGCTTTGGATGCAGGAAGTCAGGTTGATGTTGTGTATACCGATTTTTCCAAAGCTTTCGATCGGCTTGATCATAATTTATTAACTTTGAAATTGGAGTCATATGGCATATCCCCTGCTCTATTATCTCTGTTTAAATCCCATTTTAGTAATAGGTACCAATTCGTTCAGTATCGAGGCTTTCAATCATGTAAATTCCATCAATCTTCAGGAGTTCCGCAAGGGTCAATCCTGGGACCACTGTCATTTATTATTTTTATTAATGACTGAATTCCTCGATGTCAATTATTTACTCTATGCAACGACCTGAAGTTATTTTTGGAAGTTAAATCCTCTATTGACTGTACTACATTATAAGATAATCTTGACAGACTACACAATTGGTGTTCATGTAATAATATTCAACCTCTGAATGTAAGTAAATGTAAATTTATGACTTACAGTCGACGCAAAACTAATCTAGATTTTGATTATAAAATTGGTGAATCTTTTTTAAATAGAGTAACGCAATTTACTGACCTTGGTGTTACTTTCGATACCAGATTATCATTTGACGAGCACATTATTTTAATAACCAAATCTGCTTATAAGAATTTAGGCTTTATTTTGCGTAATTCTAAGGACTTTCAGAACGTAAAGGTTCTAAATACATTGTATCCAGCATTTGTGCGTTGCAAACTTGAATGTCCCATTTATAATATTCAATTAGAGAAAGTAAACGGAGATTTTTAAAGATTACGAGTTTAATGTTTTTCGATAATATTTCGAATTACGTTTTGCAATCAAGTCCCAGTAACTCACTTCTTATTATTTAATATTTTTATACGTTATTCAATGTACTTGAAAATGATTTGATAGTAATGTCTACAGGTGTGTAAAATATAAGTTTTTTTTATTCAAATTCTGCTTCAATTATGTGATAGACTTTTATTTTTATGAAATTTTTTACTTTATTTGGGGCCACCCTACATATACAACTATTATCAATTAATTGATTAACAACTGTTTAATGTCTCATTTTTAATATAGTAGAGCCCTCAGAAGGCGTTATAGAAAAAAATATTTGTATTTTTTTTGTATATTTTAAAATAAGGAATCTGTCTTAGGAAGTTGTTAATTGCCAGGTTACTTTATTTTTTCAGATTTGGAAAATGTATGTTTTACTAAAAAAATGGAACACGCTCTTTACAAAAATTCAACGACGAAGATACCAGATTAATATGTAAAATATTTTCAAAAAAACTTAAAAGTTGCAAGTAAGTAAATGAGGTACGAATAGTTCTATTCAAATTCTGTTGATTATTTTTTTCACCAAAAAGTACTTATTTGATGTGGAAAAAAGTTAAAAAATTAGTGAAATGAACCCTCGAGCCAAAAGAACCAATCAAGTGTTATTTTTATGAAAACAGTTTTGCCTAACCAAAAAATCTCACACTGAGAAAAGCTAACAAATACAAAAAACACTAGACTTTATATAGCGCACTTTAAAAAGCCGTTAACGTTTCGAAAACCTATCTGTTTTAGTCTTCCGAACTTATTCTTACTTTTCGTTTTAGTTAATCTTGATAGTTTAAATTTATTTGCATTTGTGTTTCTATAGTTAAATACAGGGTGAGTTTTTTTCGATGTTTAGTGTCCGACAAAGTAGCAGAGATACAAAAAAGCTTAAATGAGGAAAGATGAGCAGTTTAATGGTCCTCATTAAATGTTACTTTTATTTTTTGGAAAAACGTCATGGCTGACCAAATATTTGGAAAAATCCGAATTCGTCCAATTCCTTCAGAAGCGTCTAGCTCCGTTGCTATTTATTTAAAAAAAATGAAATTACAAAGTTTCATGTTTTGCAGTTTTAATAAGATAAAGTGATCAAATTGTTCGTGTACAGTTTCGTTTTCAAGTTATAACATAAGTTTTTTAAACGTAAACCATAGTTAGCTATGAGCTAGAACAATTTCATTAATATTTTTAAAGTGAATAATGGTTTGTTCATAAAATTCTGCTATTTTTTATCTTTGTTAGGTATTTCATTTACTTACCACAAATGATTTCCATCATTATAATTTAAATTCTTTATGAAAATAAATCCAGTTGTTACTTATTGTTGTTTTATTTAAAATATGCCAGTCGCACACTGCTCCGGTGCCCTGACACATACAGAGGTGTTCATGCGATGCCGACTTCAATTGTTCTGATTTTATCCGTTGGATTGCGTATAATTTTCACAGCCATCTACGTTAACGAGCAACTGAAAAGTTACAAACCGCTGCATTTTTCAAAATAACAATATTATATCGTTGGAAAGCATACAGACAGGCATTTTTTCTAGCTTATAGCTAACAATGGTTTACATTTAAAAAACTTGAAGTTTATGTTATAACTTGAAAATGAAAGTGTACACGAACAATTTGATCACACTGTCTTATTAACACTACAAAAAACTGAAATTTTGTAATTTAAATTTTTTTGTAAAATAAATAGCAACGGAAGTACACGTATCTGTAAGAATTGGCCGAATTCGGATTTTTCCAAATATCTAGTCAGCCGTGACGTTTTTTTAAAAACTAAAAGTAACATTTAATAAGAATCACAAAACTTTCTCGTTTCCTCATATAAGCTTTTTTGTATCTCTGCTATTTTCCCAGATCCCTACACTAAACATCGAAAAACCCTGTATAGGATTATGATGTTTATTCTATTATTATTTACTTCATGAATATTATTGTCGTTCTAAGATAACAGAAAGTGTACACTTAAAGTCGTACAAGAAAACAGAGCCCTTGCATTTTTTCTAGAATATAAATTTTACCGATGTCTGCTAAATCAAATGTTATTAGATTTCTTCTGTGGCATATTTATCTAAAATTCTATTTAACTTCAATGAATAGGTACAATTCAACAATGCTACATGTATACCATACAATTTTAAGGGTATTATGCAAGGCACCAACATGTTACATTTTAGGAAGATAGGGATTATCTGATATATGTACCTCTAACCTCATCCTTTATATTAGTACTAGAAAGGCAGGCAAACTCCGCTGACGCGGAGTTTGACCTTTCTCTCGGGCCTTCGGCCCTCGGGCAGCGCTGCGCGCGGCCCGAGCACCGCTCCGCGGTGCTTTCCTCGCTGGTTAGTAGATATAACATTTTTTGAAATACCCTGTACTTTGATTTTTAAACACACTATATATAAAAGTATGATGAGAATGTTTTTCAAAAAAGAGTAGGCCCCGCTCGAGAAAAGAATAAGAAAAGTTTCTTCCAAACTTCCAAAAAAGGCATCTGGTTAGTAAATATAAAATTTTTCATCCAAAGACTACGTAGGTAAGGCAGAAATGGTAAAAAATAAATTAAGACATCTGCTTGATAAATACACAAATTTTCATTAAAAGACTGTAGTAAATAAAGACAAAGCTAAAAGTGAAAAGAAACAAAACTGCCCTTAATTCTATAGAACATCTAGTATATGGATTTTTAAAAAAACGACTTTTCTTCAAAAGATTTAAAGAAAAAATTAACAAAATGAATAAGGGAAAATCTGGTACACCTGTGTCAGTTTTATGGAACATCCTGTACATAAATTGCAAGAAACACCTGGTTAGTAGAATATAAGGTTTTTCATACAAATATTACAGACTCCAGTACAAAATATAGAAAAGGAAAAAACATTAAGGAAAGTTTCGTTCTATTGGTAATAAATAAATATAAAAATTCAAAAAGACTGGTTAATAAGTATACAATTTTTCATTAAAAGACTAATAAATAAAGACAAAGTTAAAAGTGAAAAGTGAAAAGGAAAGAAATTGCCCGTTTCAGATGTGGATCAATTTTATAGAACACCCAATACATATATGGATTTTCTAAAAAGCGGCTGGTCAGTAAATATACAACTTCAAAAGATTTCATGAAAAAATTAACAAAATGAATCAGAGAAAATCTTGTCCATCTGTGACAGTTTCATGAAACATTCTGTACATAAATTGCAAAAAACATTTGACACCGTGTGTAGAAATATCTATTTGAAAATTTAGGTAGGTAGTGAAATGAGAAAAAAATCCTAGTCCGTCTGTGTCATTTTTATGAAACACTCAGTATATAAATTTGCAAAATGCCTCAGAGTTCTACAATATATGATTTTTCATAAAAATATTGCCACAATAAATTTCTGAAATATACAGAAGCCTCTAGACCGATAATTTTAACTTGGGTCAGTTATGTAGAACATGCAGTATATGGATTTTCAAAAAAACCCTTTGGTTAGTAACTATATAACTCTTCATGAAAAGATTTCAATAAAAAATTTGGAAAAGTGAAAAGATAAGTAAAATCAAAGTTCACCTGTGTCAATTTTAAGAAACATTCGGTACATACCTTTGTAGAAAGCATATATGATTATTACGATATCAGATGTTTCATAAAAATATTGCAATTAATAAACTAAAATATACATATAGGAGCCTCTGGACCGTTCGAGTTTCAATGCATTTATTTAGACGCCCTGTATATAGAAACCTATTTGAAATTTTATATTTTTTCATTATAGAAAGGTTTAAAAGATGGATCCATATGTAAAATTGAACTGGATTGGATTGAACCAACGACCTTACGAATACAACGGGGCATTTTTTACCGCTGTGCTGTCGACTGCTCCATGCACAGTGCGTCTGTACTGATATTTAGACTGTCATTCGCAGCTGAAGTAATCAACAATTTTTGTAATGTTAAATCTGCATTTTTCTAACACAAAGTCGTCTCGCAAAAGAGAGATAACACAGATAAATAACGACATCCTATGACTTGAAAGAGTCTTTAACTCCAACTTATTTCTACTGACGCTTAACTTTTAACATATGGGGAGTAACAAATACGAATGCAATATAGTAAATTAACGAAGCAAATGTACTAATACAAAGGTTCAAGGGTTTAGGTACTATGGATTGGTTTAAAATTATGCAGTTTTAGAGGGCAAGTACTTACGTTAATTCGGGGGACAGGTATCGTAATCGTAGGCATGTCAAACGGTAGAGCTGCGAAAATGTAAATAACAACCTAACCTAATAATAAGAAATACCTGTATATGTCGTGGCGTAGCAATGTATTAAGGTTTAAAAAAAGGCCTAGTAAGGTAAAATAACGGTTCGCCGCGACCCCACAGACGTCTTTCGCGTTTGGAGTGAAATTATTTTGACATAATTAATCTGACATTTCTGACATTCGAATTTTCTCCGAGCAGACCCCAAAAAGAAGGCAAAATTAAATATGAAAACGCGAAAAAAACGTTACAAAAATGCCCCCGAACGACTAAGGAGGAACGACTGAGTATCTGTGCCAAGTCGCACGCCGTTTCGAGGCTCGCGGAGAAGGAATTTTATGGGGCAAAAATTCACATTTTTCGGCCTTCCTAGACAGTGCATTTTAACGTATTTACGGCAGCATTTCGAATCCCGCGTTTGATTTTGCGGAAAGTTGTACATAAAAAGTTGGAAGAAGGCACCCGATCGATAAATATGAGTATTTTCGGCACAGTTTTAAATAAAATATCGTAGAAAATAGGGGAAATAAAAAATAAAAAAGCCGTACCAGTAGTGGAGATATGAGAGAGGAAACACAATGTGCATGTGAAGTTCAGTGTTCAGGTCATAGACCACAAGGTCGATGACCAGTACATCCGGCATGACATCATTTTTAAAAATAGAATAATATCTATTAATAGAATGCACATCTGGCATGACATCATTTTTAAAAATAGAATCATATCTAAAAAATAGCCACATCCGGTGTCATCATTTCTAAAAATAAAACATTTCTAAGAATTGAAATTATGGGAGGGACGTGATTAATATCTAAACAGAACAGCGCAAAATGTAACAATGGTTTTGAACACACGGTATTACATTATTATACCATTCATATGATATTCTAAAAATAGGATCTGTAGCCGGAGATATATCATTTAACAGACCACTAAATTCACTTTGCACTGCATTTACTTTTAAATATCCCTTGTGACAGCTCAGTTTNGAAGCAGCCGCGGCCGTGCAGAAACGTTTCCTGCACGCATCCAGCGTGTCCTGGGGATCCTTAGAGATACCCCCCAACCACGTCACCATCGCCAAACGGGTCTCGAAACCACCGCGTTCGTGGACATGATATTAAAAATTTAAGTCAAATATATTATAATTTAATTAAATAAACGTAATTTTTTTCAATATTTTAATTTATTTATTCACAAATCTGTTTAATAAATCCAATTTTTGAAATTTATGTTTTCTATACCATTTCATTCCTGGTCCCCAATAAATTTCCTAGATGTCTCTTGTTTTTCAATTTTACAAAAATTCGCCACCAGGCGTACAACTTACTCAAATTATCGCGTTTTGTTTCTCATGGCAGTGTCATCGTATCCTCACATCAGCATTGAAGTTTTCTAAATTAACACTATTTATAACAAATTTCCAATTAAAATGCAAATTGAAGCTTATTTTAAAATAAGGGAAAAAAAGAAAGATTACAAACAAAATAAAAAATTCTCCTCTACATTTTTAACAATTAAATTTTAAAATGGTTGTTTAGGTACGTACAAAAAAATTTTTTTTCGATAATAATGTAATTGTATGTTTTTGTATATTTTTAGGTTTTAAAATATGTAATTTGACTCGTAATACAGGTGAATATTAAAAATCTTTTGATAAAGTTCCTGATCGGGAACGAAACGTTAAGAGTAAAAAGTTTTCTGGTGTTTTTCTTTCTTCATTTTTTAATGGCCTATCAGACAAGAACCTTATACCCAAGAAAATAAATATATTCAATTATTTGATAGAAGGTTCAAGAAGTTATCCATATTATATATACTGTTACCCTCGTATACCTACTAGATACTAAATATTTCATGAGAGTGTGACATTGAGCGAGTTTCATTTGATTTACGTTTAAACATTGCAGTTAACCTTGAAATGACATTTGCCTAATGTGAAATAGGAAGAATGTTACACGAGGAGGTGATCTTCAGTTGACATATTTAAATGCTATACATAAATATTTCATGAGGGTGTGACCTTGAGCGAGCTCTAAGTTCATAAGTTTCTAACGAATTTATAGAATTCAAGAAAAGGGAAAAGAAAAAAATATATATTTTAAAATAATAGTCAATATTTATATGCTGTTCCGCAAAATGTGTGTAATTATTATTATGCATAAATAAGTAACCATTACAATTTGTAAAAGATGCTGCTACCCTCGTATACATATCCAGCTGTTCAACGAACGAACCTAATGGAACGATCGATGAGAGGAGAATGGGGACTACGAACGAACGATATGCTGTTTGAAACTTAACCCTGAATCCTCAGTCAGATTATTGAAGGGCGAGGCTGGTCTGTACAACTGTTATTCTTATGAAGGGCCGTATTAGCGCGCGAAAAAGTATATGCTGTTTGAAACTTAACCTTGAAACAACAGCTATCGTGGCGATCGATATTTGCAAGACCCTTAATTTTAGCGCGCAAAATAAATTCAAATATGTCACAGTTGACAACATCTTATTATATAACTTAATCTTGAAACGACAACTGTCGGAGCGATCGATATTTCCAAGACTCGCCTACTTTGGCGCGAAATAAATTAAGATATATAGCAACTGACAGCATGTAGTTAATAAATGTTTTTACTAAAATGATTTTGTTTAAAGCGTTATTACATGTATGTGGTAATACATAATAAAACCTTTTACATTGCTACTACATATAATGCTGATTGAAACCCTTGATATACATATAACTTAATCATGAAATGACATTGAGGAAGAATATTACATGAGGAGGCGACTTTTATTTGACATATGTGTACTTTGATGTGTGATATTGGAATGTGTGATATTGGAATGAACAAACGCATGCTTGAACACATGTATTAAGGATATATAAAGGACGGAGTATGTAGGAAATTCATTTGTGAATAACAATCTGGGTCAGAGAGATATATACTAAAAAAAGGAAATATGCTATTGTGTAGTGCCTGTGGTAAAACCTTTACGCGTAGTGATAACTTGCATCGCCATGAAAGGGAATCTTGCACTCCCAGTGAACCTATGGCAAAACGGCTGAAACTACATCATGATGATCAATCAGCTAACATATAAACAATAAAATATTGTAATAAGGNACTGGAAAGGTAGGCAAACTCCGCTGACGCGGAGTTTGACCTTTCTCTCGGGCCTTCGGCCCTCGAGCCGCGCTGCGCGCAGCCCAAGCACCGCTCCGCGGTGCTTTCCTCGCTGGTTAGTAGATATAATATATTTTTAAACACTCTGTACTTTGATTTTTAAACACCCTGTATATAAAAATATGAGGAGAATGTTTATCAAAAAAGAGTAGGCCCCGTTCGAGAAATGAATAAGAAAAATTTGTTCCAAACTTCCAAAAAGGCATCTGGTTAGTAAATATAAAATTTTTCATCCAAAGACTACGTAGGTAAGACAGAAATGGTAAAAAAAGTAAATTAAGACATCTGCTTGATAGATATACAAATTTTCATTAAAAGACTGTAGTAAATAGACAAAGGCTAAAAGTGAAAAGAAATAAAACTGCCCTTAATTCTATAGAACACCAATTCTAGTATATGGATTTTTAAAAAAGCGACTTTTCTTCAAAAGATTTAAAGAAAAAATTAACAAAATGAATAAGGGAAAATCTGGTACACCTGTGTCAGTTTTATGGAACATCCTGTACATAAATTGCAAGAAACACCTGGTTAGTAGAATATAAGGTTTTTCATAAAAATATTGTCGACTTCAGTACAAAATATAGAAAAGGAAAAAACATTCTATTCGTAATTTTAATCTGCATCAGAATTGTAGAATACTCAGTATAAAAATTCAAAAAGACAACTGGTTAATAAGTATACAATTTTTCATTAAAAGACTTTAGTAAATAAAGACAAAGTTAAAAGTGAAAAGGAACAAACCTGTGTCAGTTCTATGAAACATCCTGTACATGAATTGCAAAAAACACCTGGTTAGTCGGGTTTTTCATAAAAATATTGCAGACTTCAGTACAAAATATAGAAAAGGAAAAAACATTAAGGAATGTTTCGTTCTATTGGTCATAAATACTCAGTATAAAAATTCAAAAAGACAACTGGTTAATAAGTATACAATTTTTCATTAAAAGACTTTAGTAAATAAAGACAAAGTTAAAAGTGAAAAGGATAAAAATTGCCCGTTTCAGATATGGATCAATTTTATGGAACACCCAGTACATATATGGATTTTCTAAAAAGCGGCTGGTCAGTAAATATACAACTTCAAAAGAATTCATGAAAAAATTAACAAAATGAATCAGAGAAAATCTGGTCCATCTGTGTCAGTTTTATGAAACATCCCGTACATAAATTGCAAAAAAACATTTGACAACGTTGTGTAGAAATATCTATTTGAAAATTTAGATAGGCAGTGAAATGAGAAAAAAATCCTAGTCCGCCTGTGTCATTTTTATGAAACACTTAGTATATAAATTTGCAAAATGCATCTGAGTTCTACAATATAGGTAAGATTTTTCATAAAAATATTGCCACAATAAATTACTGAAATATACAGAAGCCTCTAGACCGATAATTTTAACTTGGGTCAGTTATGTAGAACATGCAGTATATGGATTTTCAAAAAAAACCTTTGGTTAGTAGCTATATAACTTTTCATGAAAAGATTTCAAAAAAAAATTAGAAAAAGTGAAAAGATAAGTAAAATCAAAGTTCACCTGTGTAATTTTTATGAAACATTCGGTACATACCTTTGCAAAAAGCATATGATTACTATGATATAAGATTTTTCATAAAAATATTGCAAACCCGTTCCCTGGACCGTTCGAATTTCAACGCAATATTTAGACACCCATATAAAAAACCTATTTGAAAATTTATATTTTTTTGTTATAGAAAGGTTTAAAAAGAAGAGTCCATATATAAAATTAAATTACGGCTGTAAGTTAAAAAAAAAAAATCTTGGGGTAACCTCGTCTGAGATTGAACCGTCACCTTAGAAATACAACGGAACGTTTTTACCGCTGTGCATGTGCTTAGGCAAAAATTCGCTTTAAATAATATGTTGAACGATGAAAGCATCGATACAGTTCCAATCTAGTAGTTTACATATACGTTCTATGGTCCCGTCTGATTTCCTAACCTAAATTACTTACGGAATACGTCAAATATCAATTAGTATTTTCCTTCCATCGATCTATGGTTCATTGTGATTTTCTAACCTCAATTGGAAACGTCAAATATAATGAAATTTATTTAGATGTTTCAATCTGACATTCTTCGTGATTTTCAGATTTTCGTCGATTTGCGTTCAGGGCTTTCGCTTATAAAATGGCCGTATGTCACTGAGAAGTCCACTCAGAAAGGTACATTTGAAAACGCGAATATAAAGTTGCAAAAATTTCATTAAGCGACGAACGAAGGGAGATGAGGCGCGGTTATGCCGCTTCGGTTCTCGCGGAGAAACCCAGTCCGTCCGCCAAAATGGTAGTTTTCCAATCTGGCTTGAGCGCGTAGTGTCGTCGTTCACAGCTGAAGTAATCAACAATTTTTATAATGTTAAATTTGCATTTTTCTAACACAAAGTCGCCTCGCAAAAGATCCAAAATGAGATAACAGAGATAAATAACGATATCCTATAACTTGAAAGAGTCTTTAACTCCAACTTATTCTTAACCTTTGACGTTTGGGGAGTAATAGATACGAATGCAATATAGTAAATTAACGAAGCAAATGTACTAATACAAAGGTTCAAGGGTTTAGGTACTATGGATTGGTTTAAAATTATGCAAATTTAGAGGGCAAGTACTTACGTTTATTATATTACCTGTATATGTCGTGGCGTAGTAATGTATTAAGGTTACAAAAGGCCTAGTAAGGTAAAATAATGGTTCGCCGCGACCCCACAGACGTCTTTCGCGTTTGGCGTGAAATTATTTTGACATAATTAGTCTGACGTTTCTAACGACGTTCCAATTTTCTCCCGGTGGCCGTGTCTTAAAGCTTCAATCTTACGGTTTGCGAAATGGTCGTCTGTCGTCGAGCAGACCCCAAAAAGAAGGCAAAATTAAATATGAAAACGCGAAAAAAACGTTACAAAAATGCCCCCGAACGACTAAGGAGGGACGACTTAGTATCTGTGCCAAGTCGCACGCCGTTTCGAGGCTCGCGGAGAAGGAATTTTATAGGGCAAAATTCAGATTTTTCGGCCTTCCTAGACAGTACATTTTAACGTATTTACGGCCGCATTTCGAATCCCGCGTTTGATTTCGCGGAAAGTTCTACACAATAGGTTTGAAAAAGGCGTCCGGTCGATAAATATGAGTATTTTCCGCGCGGCTTTAAATAAATAACGTAGGTAAAATGGGTAAAATGAAAACTAAATAGAGGAAACCGGCGGGGCGATCGTCAGGTTTCATCGGAAAGTAGGCGTGTCGGACTATCGCTTTTCACACAAAAATTGGGCCACGCCCCCCGTACGGTTCCGGGAGAACCGGATTTTAGGTAGGAAGGAGCGGAAGGAGCTCCACCGGAATACCCCTAAGCGACGTGCCGAACGTGGGGGGCCCTCCGGGCCCCCCCGGGTGTCGCTACGCGACACCTCGGAGGAGCTGACCCCAACGCAAATCGGCTCTTTTTCGGGCCGATCGTGCGACGCAGACGGAGATATAGGATTTTAATATATATTGATGTGATAGGTCCCAAAATTGATATTAAAATCCTTTTTATAAGAAACAGAGGAACCTCGTCCTTTCCTGAAGATGCTTTATTTTTTAATTTTCTGTTAAGTAAGTTAAACAGTTCTTCATTAGTAAAAGGATAAAGAAACATAGTACTACTATTTCTATTTTTCTCCATTAGAGCTGAGTAGTCATAGGAAGTACTCGGAAGCTGTTTAATTAAATCTACAGGAGCATTAACAAAAAAGTTATTAAAAGTATTAGCTGTTTTTCAAGATTTTCCGTCCCAAACCCGTTTTCAAAAGGGGAGGTATTATTTTTAATTTGTTTGTTTTTACCAGTTAATTCGGCAACTGCATTCCATAATATTTTAGTAAAATTATTAGTATTAGAATTCGTCCCAGAAATAATTTTTTGATAATAATTTTTCTTTTTAGAAGATAATAAATTTAAGTGTTTCCTTTTTGCATTATTGTAATAAGCAACTAATTCAGGATATATCATTTTCAACCTGTATAAGTCCTTGAGACTGACTAGATATTACCATTATCAACCCACTTCTTCTTATTAACAACAGTATAAATCATTTTCTTTGGAAAATATATCCTAAAAAGGTATAAAAAAGATTCATAAAAATACATATTAGCTTCATCAAAATTATCCAAATTGTAAAGATAAGACCAATCCACGTCATTTAACTTAGTTTCAAAATTTATAATATTATATTCAGTAAAAGATCTTTTACAATATTTATAACTTTCAGATTCGATTTTTTTATTACTAATTTCTAAAAGAACAGATCTATGGTCCGATATTGTATTATCGAGTACACAACATAGTCCGTAATTATGAGTATTTATGAAAATTTGGTCTATTATAGTGCAGGAGTTATAAGTGACACGAGTTGGCCAATTTACAACATGTTTAAGATTGAAACAGGTCAACATGTGGCACAATACATCGAAATATTTATTTTTATATTTATCAAAATTAAAGTCGCCACACAAAACTAAATTAATTTTTGGTTTATATAGATATTCCAAAACATTAAACAGTTTAGCTAAAAATATTTCCTCGTTACCTTTCGGGGATCTATAGCAGTTGACAACAGTGTATATAGAATTCGTCAACGACAAAGACGTGCCACTTCAAAATCTTGTTCTACACAAAATTCACTCAAGTCAATTTTTTTGGCTTCAATATCTTGCCTAACCCATATGCCAACACCACCACACTTTTTCACAGGTCGACAATAATTGTTAACACATAACCGTCAATGATTAAAGAGTTGAAGGAAACCTCAGGGACACCAGTTTCTGTTAATCATATAATATATAGGTTACTAAAAGTACTCATTTCAATCTGCAACATATTTATCTTGTCTGGCTTCAAGGTTGCAACGTTGAGTAAATATATTTTTGGGTCATATATTATATTATTTGAACCTGTGGTCTGCGTTTCATAAAAAACTGACTTATATATACTCCTTCAGGCCATACTTCCGGAGACATTGCTTGAGAAAAATGAGATTCGAAAACAGATACTTTAAATGAACTATATAAATCCGGTTGCTTGGAATTTAATTTTTCACATTTCACTTCAGGAAAATTTGGAGCAAGCATTGCTAGTACATTTTCTTCTGTAGTATGTGGATCCAGTCTACATATGTGTAACATAACATATTTTGGTACGGTTTTTATAGATGGTGCATTTTTATTGCAACCAACTACAACATGTCGTTTTTTAGGTTTCTTCTTAACAATCTCAGACCATACTTCATTTTTAGATTGAGATGTAGATGGAGTGTCAGAAGTCAAGGAAATGTATTTATTTAATTTTAAATTAGCTTCGGCCTGTCCAATAGCTACAGAAACATTTTTTTCTGTAATTGGACTAATACTAGTGGATCCTCGGTTTATATTTAAACTTTGCTGAACATCTGTTTCTGAGGGATTTCGCTTTTTTTCGGGTTTTTTTATCAATTTCCTTATCATAAAGGTTTTTATCACGATAATTCGTCGTGACATTATTTTGGCCATTGTTTGTAGGCACTAAATTCGAATTATTATTGAACATAGTAAAAATTTCAATTTGGTTATTTAATAGTCTGATTTTATCTTTAAGATTGTCTATAATAGTGTCTTTTTGTTGCACTATATATTGCATAATGCAAACGTCTATTTTACCAGATGAGTCTGCCATAACTTTAATAGCATCAAAGAACGTATTATTATCACATTCACTTGAATATTTTATTTCACAACAATTTACACAATTTTTGTCAATAATTTTTACTCCTTTTAATTTAGCACAACTTGGGTGGAACACACTTTCACACGTTATGCACTTTAATCCTGTATTTACTTTTGTTTTGCACTTTTTACAAATTGTACCAAGTGATGGTGTACTGCCAGTGGCCGCCATCTTGGAAGAGCCTTGTTGAATTTACTAAAATTTTCGACCGTGAGGAATGAATCTGCAACAAGGATATTAAAAAAACAAAAAATAATTGCTAAAACAGATCTTCCGAAATCTCAACTCAGCTGGATTGCCTCCCGTATGGGACTCCAGTACCTTCCGGCACTGCCAACACCAAACCTCTTCAGTTTTACTTGGAAGTGTATGTGTCAATTTCGAGTGAGGTGACATTTAGTGAGAAATTAAATGAGTCGAGTGTTAATTATCATTAGCAAAGGATCTTAATTTATGCATTTTGTTTTCGGTTGTTTTGTATTTATATTTGGGTAGGTAGAGCAGCGATCGTGGGTTTCTCTGCCATGCTCTTTCCCCACAGGAGCTCCAGGTGAGCCTGACACTCTCATTTTATGTTAAATGGTTGTTAATGTTTCTGTTTTTGTTTCTATTTGTCACATATTTAATTTGAAGACTGTTGTACCAAAAATAATAAAGTTAGGTGTACTTACTCTGCTTTTGTGTTATAAAATTAAACCATCCCCTCTTTAAAGTTAGTAGCCAGCGCCTTTCGTTCAATTAGAAATAGATGTATACTACGTAGGTATACCTTATGACGATCACATATTTCTGCCCACAAATACATTTTTTTTTCGAACGAACCCGGGTTTGTTATACTACAGTATATGCATACTCTTATAGTAACATAAACTAACCTTTATCAACTCATATTTATACGTAACCATACGATTGTGGACGTAATACATATTATTTTATGTGATAATAACGAGATGAGCAAATTACGTTCCCATATGAAACCTACAAATTTTTGTTCACTACATTTGAATAAATACTGGGTGATTTATAAAATAAACATATTTAATAGCGCTGAAATGCATACATATTTCACTACAGTTACCATGCTATGATCACTCAGCTGCAGGTTGACTCTTATTTAAAAGCCCCGATACAAAATTCCAAAGAAAAAGACAATAAATCATGAAATACTTCAAAATATCCATCAGATTGTTTTATACTTTTAAAATAAAATTCTTATTCATTGTTATCTGTTGGCATTTAAATGCTAAAACTCCAGCCGTTTTCCGAACGCCCCTTATAGCATTGTTTATTTATTTTAACTTCTTATCTGACATGAGTCATATTATTGTATAGTGCACAGCTGTGAACAAAAAAAATCCTGAATGATGATACGTCATTCACATCGATAGCTCTTGTTTTTTTATATTTTTCCCCGTATAACAAAAGATTGGTACCAAGAGGCCGTCGCTGCTGCCGCCCCCGCCGCCCGTCACTTGCATCGCCGGTCGATACCGGCCGCCCGATGCATGCCCCCTCGCACGCCGGCACTCCGCTGATCGCCGTCGAATGTTTGCATCGTCAGGCGACACCAGCCATCCGCATCTCTCGCATACCTACCAAATATATCGCATCTCCGTTACATGAGCCTTGTGGTCTAATTATTAATTCTTCGTGAATAATGACGTCATCCACTGACGACTTTAAGTTTCCCGGGAGGAGAGGAGGCGGCTGAAGTCACGGGCCGGGATCGAATTTCCTAACTGGGTATGATTAATTATAAATAATATACACACAATTATAAGATCTGGATTTTTGATATAAATTAAGTAAAGAAAAATTAGCTTGCGGTTCTCTATCTCCGCTATGCTTCCTCTCGAAATAGAGCCGGCTGATATACTAACTTCAATCCAGAGGCCGGCCGGTATCCTCGCGGGTGCGGAGCAGCCGTTGATACCGCTTGGTGTGTCGTGGATCAAAATATATACTTCTGTATTATATATATATAATACAGAAGTACAAAGTACACGGAGCACCAGACAGACCGGTTTCGGACTTATTGGTCCTTATCAGTGTGCCATAGGTGAGACAACCGACGACCGACCCAGCTGTTATAGTGTCGTGAAATCACAATGAATTATATTAGTTACAAAATTTTGATTGTCATGCACTTTTCGTTTAGTTAGTTTAGTTAAGTCCAAATTCTCATAACTTGGAACACTGCTATTGCAAATTATTTGTCCTTTATTCTGATATATAAAAGCCAACTACGATTAAACCTGTGTTTCTGTTAAATAAATTGTCTCAAATTAAACAGTACCGTTGTCTCTAAACTTGTTTTTCTACAAACGTCATTAAGGTATAATTTTAACGCATGCTGTCAGTCAATTTCATTTTATGATACTAGTGTTAAAAGTGAATTATTTTTAGCACTAGTGTTAAAAGTAAGTCATGTGATTTACCTTTAAGACCACTGTTATAAAATCACACTTTAGAAACTGTCAGTACACGTTAAAAATTATACAAAATTATATTTTATGGATATTCAACAAGTATACCTTTTTTACGTAAAATACCATAAATTTTTATAAAATGATGGAAAATTTGGGGTATAGTGGAACAAAATTTTTTTTTCTAGAAATTTTGGTGGGGGGTGCTTTGCCCCCGGGCCACCATTATTATTATCGAGGATTTCATATTATCATCCAAAGCAGCTTCAAAAATTATAGATCTAGCCAAAAAAATTTCAAAATTTATTGAAAAATACAAAAGTTACAGCAAAAAAATCATTTTTAATTCTCAACTTCAAGAGCTAATAACTCTACAGGGTGAGCCCGGAGGAAAAAAATTTATATGAACTTGTGACATTATTTTCTCATTATCTGTCCATATCCGAGAGATTGTCCACCATTTCCGGGACACCCTGTATTTGACAATATCGAAAATTGTTATAAAGTTGATCAGAACTAAAAACTACGTTCAAATATGCAATTACATGCATTTACATTGAAAAATTATAGGTTTTGTTATTTTTTACTAATTTTTCTATTTTAAATGAACATTTATCTCTTATAATTATGAAACACATGATAACCTTTTCGTTTCTAAATGTTTTCTAAAAATTTTGCAATTTAAACACGTAATTAATGCATTTGCATTTATTTTGCAAATAAGAAAATACATACAAATACTAAGTTGTGTAACTAACATAATATATTAGAAATAAATAGAAATTTATTTTTCACCCATTCTATTAGCATATTCACGTAATATATTCCTTATCATTTGTGGAGTTTCCTGGCATGTTTCTAAAATTATCCTCTCCAAATGGTCAACATCTTGTAACGACCCTTTCTGGTAGACTTTTTGTTTCAAGAAGTGATCAAGGGGAATCAGGCCAAAAAAGATCAAAATTGTGTTCAATATATTCCCTAACATTCAATGTACTGTGGCATGTGGCACCGTCTTGTTGGAACCAAATACATTGACATTCTTGTAAGGATAGTTCGTCTATGAAGTCATTTGTAAAAACTGTAAATAACGTTCGGCATTCATAGCTTGGCGAAAAAAAGGTCCTATTAATTTGTTCTTATAAATGCCACACCACACGTTCGTCTTAATTGAATATTGGTCATGAAACTTTATTGTAAAATTTGGATTTTCTTCAGACCACTAGCGAGAATGTTGTGACGAGACAGTTCCATTTGATGAAAACGTTGCTTCATCGCAAAAAATTATATGCCTTGTAAAAAAAGGGTCCCCTTCTAACTCTCCTTGGATGAGACAGCAAAAATCAAAGCGCCTATCATAATCGCTTTCTTTCAATGTGTGGACGATTTTTGGTTTGAATGGTTTGTATTTATTTTAAAATTCTTGCCACTGTATCTCTACTTACATTTTGTTGCATCAACGACAGTTTGCGCAATGACAGTTTTGGATTTGCTACTACAGACAGCATTACTTCAAACTGCGTATTCTCATCGGCAACCAGCTTTTGGCGTTTTCCATTAAAATTATTTTTAATACTTCCAGTACTTTTCAATTTATTTACTATTTTCGTAACAGTTGAATGATTAATATTTTTATTGGGATGTCTATTATTAAAAATAATAGCTGCTTCTCTATGTGTTTCATAATTTTCTTCCACAATCAAAACAATTTCTATTTTCTCTTCACAAGTTAATAACGCTACCATTTTTATGTGTCTTATAAATTCTAACGCTTACTGAAACTCACTGTCAAACATTTCTTTCTATCAAATCATTTGTATGTCAGTGCATCCTAGATTACATATAACTACAGTTTTTGCATTGATATTGTAGGCAAAAAGAGAAAAAATATATATTTTAATATAAATGGATGTAATTGCATATTTGAACGTAGTTTTTAGTTCTGATCAACTTTTCTTTATAACAATTTTCGATATTGTCAAATATCAGTATAATATTACGTCTGGTTTATAATGATACAAAATTAAATCTATTTAGTAGATCATTCTGGGAATAATCTCTAGGTGGATAGTACCCTTCTCGCAGAAAAGATAAAAATTTTAAACATTGTCTTTGAACCGATTCTACACTTTGACAATGAATTTGGTAAATCAGAAACCATATCATCGAACCATATTCGATTTTGGATCTAATAAGAGCACAAAATAGGGTTTTGAAAGTATGTGTATCGGAAAAGTCCCTGCAATTGCGATATATAAAACCGTATGATTTAAAAGCACTAGACATACTGTGATTAATATGATCAATAAAGGTAGCTCACCTTTATTAATGCAGTCAAAATATATACCCAACTCCTTGAATACATCAACTCTGTTGACAACATTATTGTCAATAAAGTAATTATAGCTAGTAAAATTAATTTTGCGAGTGTAAGTCATTACGTTACATTTGGAAATATTAAGTTTTAGACGATTTATCTTACACCATGTAGAAATTCGATTGATGCATTCTTTGTAACGTTATTTAATATTTATTCAAATTGAATTAATAACTGATGGGGATAATTGGCTACAAAACCCAAGTACACTCAAATAGGAAGCATCCAGAAGTTACAATCGGGGACAGTGAGATTACAAGGTCGTGGGGTGTAGTACGAAATTCTTTATGTGTATGTGTATGTATTTTATTCAATTATATGAGGAAGGAATGAGAATTTAAAAAAAATGTTTTAAACAGGTTTAATACAATATTAAAGCTAGTTATTAAATTACATAAATAAATGTTTAGTGAATAAGCAAATAATGTTAATTTAAAATTCACGACAACAATAGATTTAACAGATTGAATAAAAATTGTGACTAGATATCTCTACTTGTATGTAATATTATTGAATGCAACGACGATGATTACTTGTTACGAGATTTGGCTACGATATGGATGGGTCCTACTTAATTCCACGTTGAATGGTATCTGAGGGGGTGTTGACGTTATGGTCATCTGTCAGATTTTTCATAAAGGCCATGTTGACGTGACGAAATAAGTTGTCTTGTATAATAAATTTTGTTATACAGTATAGTTTTCGGTATCGGGCAGATGTATGTCTTTTTTCGAGCCAGACGGAAGGTTGACTAGTAAAATACGATTAAATAAAACATGTAAAGACTCCGCAAAAGTGTACGCACAATCTTTGAGAATGAAACTAGGGATTGCGTCTATCTTCCTTATTATGGTTATTATTTAGGTTTGCTGTATTGTAATAAATCATTGCTACAAAAACCGGGTCATCCCAGCTTTAATTTTTAACAGGTAGTAGCGAATAAACTGTCAAAATTAATAGAAACAAAAGATTATCTGAATAAAGCCAGAGCCTACTGGACCATTTTAAGAGTTCCAATTTCATCTATTACATAAAATCGTTTTTAATTTTTTTTCTCTATAACGGTCGCAGATACGAAAAAATCATAATATAAGAGACCAAAAAATTGCTCAACAAAACAAAATTCAATATCATGCTGTAGAATATCACGACATGCCCAATGATGTAAGCCCTACAGCGTAACCTATATTCCAAATTTGAGCTAAATATCTCAAAAACTGTAGGAACTATAAAGAAAAAACTTAAAAAATCGGTAACGAAACGTTTGCGGACCTATGTTTGTGTGAATTTTTAGTCATGAAATAAGCCAAAGAATTACCCCTTCCCTTATGTGCATGATATTTAGGAACACAACTTATCCAAAAAAATTTGGTAATAGATGCAGCATGAGAAATGGAATCAATATCGTAAAAAATTGTTTTGTAAAATCCTTATAGTTTCCGAGAAAAAAAAAATATTGAAGTTATAGTACATTCAACCACTACATAGCTGGACAACTGTAGTCTCTAGCATCATTCGCCACGTGGTCTCAGCGACTCCGAATACTGAAATCGGATTTTGCAATCGTCGTTGCGTATTTACCTGTTATCTGTGGTGTTTACAATAGGTTTTTAGTAGTTAGTGTCAAAAGTGGGTAGTTAGTGTCAAAAATGGTTTGCGTGTATAGCA
>NW_019417513.1:0-35918 GCF_000390285.2 Anoplophora glabripennis
CTGTATGATTTAATCTAATAGGAACATAATCACGGCATACTTCATGAAGAGAAACTAAGAAACAGCAAATTTTGCTCAAATCGGTTTACTGGGTTCTGAGTTAAGGAGAAAATAAGAAATAAGAAAAGAAACTTTTACATCCTGTAACTTTTTTTGCGACATTTTTCGTTTAAGTAAGTTATGTATACGTCATTTATGCTGAACACTTTTGATTTCTTGATAAGCGGTTAACTTAAAAAAATTGTTTAGAATCAATTTCTGCTATTATTAAAACTTTCATCATGCTTTTAACTGGACATTTAAATGGAAACTATTACACCACACAGAAACAATATATTTTTCCAGTACACGCCAAAATATGTACTAAATATTTTGGCGTGTACTGCCAATAATTACTAAAAACTTTTAGTCATAATACAACGGTTTAGTTATAACACTGAAATATAAAAAATATGTAACAATAGCTCATTTAAAACGACTGCTTATTGCATGCCGCCTTTAAAAACATCAGCGAAAAGTTTCGTTTCGAATTTTACATACTTATCTTAAATATTTTATGCAATTTTTTTGTTTGTTAAGGGTTTTTGTGACAAGGGCTTTAAAACTTTTAATGAATCCTTGTCGTAGACATTCTACTAGTATTTAGCTACACGCTTTCTTAAGCTAATAGTAAACTCACTGTTACTGTTGGCTCATAAAGTTTATTCAGTGTCCACATCCCAAACACTAAATTTCCATCGCCTCCTGCTGTGTCAATATACAGCTCTATAGATATTGTTTTGCATTTTCCCCCGAACAGCTACAGTAATAACACTGCTAGGGCAGAATAAATATGAGATTTGTATGTTTGAGATTTAACACAGAAACAACTCGTTTTTCAGTTGTCTGGATACTGTATAGAATTCCGTAAGAGATATTCGTCTATTCGAGATAACATATTTTTATCATACGGATAGAAGAAAAATGTTTGAGCATTATTTGTTCCATTTTTTAAGAGAAAGCCATTTTCGTACTCAGATTTTTTACAATACAAATTTATATTTACTTCATGGATTTAATTATAGGTACACTATTGAACATAAATTAAACAATGATAACAACTATAAAAAAAAGAGAAACTAGAACGAAAATAACATAACAAAGTCACAGCAAGTGCTCGTTGATACATAATCGACAACGCCATTTTCGTTGATACATAATTGATGACGCCATTTTCGTTGATACATAATTGACAGCGTTTGGCAATGGACCGGGTCGCATTGTAAATGTGGATATTTGACACTCGTTGAATAAAATGTTCAAAATATCTTTAAGATCCCTCCAAAAATAAAAGTCTACAGGGGTTAGGTCTGGTGACATAGGCGACCACCTGTTTGGTCCATACGTACCGGTCCAATTGTCCCAGAAATTATGATTTAATACTCTAACTATGTGGAAATAATGTGAAAGAACATATTATGATATGTATGTATGATAAGTATGAATAATTTAAATTATTGTTAATACTACCGTTTTTCAATTTCAACCATTTTGAATAATTTAAAATGCCTATTATTATTGTAGGGGGTTAATTTTCAATAGTTTTATAGGGTACAGCTAAAACGGTGATAGATACAAAAAATCTGATATCGATCCCGTCCTCTTCTTTTGATTTTACTTCGTTGGTACCAAAAGATCTAACTTAATGATTTTTAGATACATGGTTGTAGAGAAATAAGCTTTGGTAATTGTTTTAATAATATGTAGTTTTATCAATTGTTATCAAATTTTAACAGAATTTTAATGTGTAATTTTTTAAAATATTTTTTCTCATGGCAAGGGTCATTGTTTCGTCGCGTCATCATTTTTATAATATAATCTCAACATTTGTAAGTATAGTTTTTTGTTTGGGCTTTTAAAGTTTTTCATAATTTTGTAACCGTTATAGAGCTTCTGAGGAAGAGGCAATAAAGTGCTCGAAATCTTGAACTGAATAAAGAGTCTTCTTTGTTAAATTGACCCGACTAAATTCCAAAAAAATTCATATCTTTTGAATGAGTTAATTTTTTTAAAACGCCGAAACACGTTAACTGATTTTGATTTTTTCCCATCTTTCGGTTATATAATAATTAATTTTTTCTTCAACCCCCTAACCCCCAACTACCCCTACTTTTGTTTTTCAAATGGAAACATAAGGCATGAGGGGTCTCGTTGAAAAGCTTATAGAAAACTGAATCCAGCCATACCAAATAAACAAGTTTTATTTTTTCAATAGCAAGTTTTTTTTCATTTAGAAATTGAAACAACTAGATAATTTACAAAAATAAACTCAATGTCGCAAATGCTGAAAATGTCCTCCATTCACTATTTGGCATTCTCCAAGACGATAGTAAAAGCTGTCCACAGCATTCTGAATGACTTCAGCTGGTAAATTATGCATCTCCGCCCTAATCTTGTTCTTTAAATTCTCAATATTATCCGGTCTGTCCTGGTAGACTCTTTCTTTCAAATATCCCCAAAGAAAATAATCCAGGGGTGTTAAGTCGGGGGATCTTGGCGGCCATTCAACTGTACCCCGTCTACCAATCCAGCGATTTGGAAACATTTCATCTAAGTATCTTCGAACATCAATACCAAAATGTGGGGGAGCGCCATCTTGTTGGAACCAAATTCTTTCATTCGGTATATCTGGATCAATTTCATGAGGGAAAATCACAGCTAGAGCAGGTATCAGGTCAAATGTTAGGAAATCCAGGTAGCGTGCGGCAGTAAGATTTTCTTCAAAAAAGAATGGGCCCAAGATTCTGTTGTTGATGATACCTGCCCATACATTAACTTTTTGTGGATGCTGCGTATGCGATTCGCATGTCCAGTGTGGATTTTCCTGGGACCAAAAGCGATAGTTGTGCCTGTTAACCACTCCATTTAAATAAAACGTAGCTTCATCCGAAAAAAGTACGTCTCGTTGAAAACCATTATTGTCGTCACACCGTCTCATCATTTCCTCACAAAATTGTAATCGCCTATCATAATCGTCTTCCAAAAGCTCTTGGACAAGACATACCTTATAGGGGTGGTATTTCTCTTGTTTCAGAAACATTCGAATTGCAGTTCGAGAAGCATCGTGATTGCGGGCCAATGAAACAGTTGAAGTATGAGGATTTTCAACAAGTTCTAATGCAATGTCTAATTTCTTTTCTTCATTCAAAGCACGTGCCCGTCCAGTTTTGGGCAAAGTCTGTACTGTACCGTGTTCCTCAAATTTGTGAAATATTTTACTAACTGTCCCTTGCGAGATTTGGTTTTCGGGATATTTCGCATTAAATAAATCGCGCACTTCAGCCTGACTTCTTATTTTGTCTCCACATCCAAGCAATATCAAGATTTCGATGCGTTGCCTTTCCGACAATACCATTGCAATTCAGTAAATAACTTGATTTTGACACAATAGTAACGTTTCGAACTCCAATTTACAACTAAAGCGAAAAATTAACCAGAAAGCCTGGCAAGTAAGTGGTGCCAAAAAAACGCAACATAAAAAATATATCTTTTTTGCGTTAGCAGTGATAGGTACAGTTTCAAATTCTTTATTTTATTCTGTGCAAATTCATGGAGGATAACACTGAAGATAATTAAATTTTATTTCACTTGTTAAGTAGGTGTTTTATACAACCCTAAAAACCTTGCTATTGAAAAAATAAAACTTGTTTGGTATGGCTGGATTCGGTTTTCTATAAGCTTTTCAATGAGCCCCCTCTTGCCTTATGTTTCCATTTGAAAAAAAAGTTGGGGTAGCTGGGGATTAGGGGGTTGAAGAAAAATTAATTATTATATAACCGAAAGATGGGAAAAAATCAAAATCAGTTGTGTTTCGGCGTTTTAAAAAAAATTAACTCATTCAAAATATATGAATTTTATTCCGTACTTCTGGCCATCCCTGTATATATAAAATTAAAATTATGTACAGATACTCATCATTTTTACTAGTTTGTAGAAGTATACACCACTTAGTCATTTATTCAAGAATTTGTGTTTCCCTTAACCTCAAAATTACAACATGATTTATCAAATAAGTATTATAATAAATATTTATTATTCACAAACATTAAATTATTAAATTAATAAAAATGTTTGGGTCGAATTCTATCCTTAACTAAACACTAGTTAGAACGTCACTAAGCAGTGACGCATCAAATGTAAGATCTATTGTAGGGAATGAAAGCCGCATCACTAAGATGCGGCTTTTTGAATATTTTAGCAGTTCTGCATTATACAGGGTGTTCCCAAATTTCACCGACAACGTTTGACTGCATATTCACGACTATAAATAAATAAGATGTGACGGTGTTTGGGAAAACCGCCACAAAACTGGGGGTAGTTCCAAAATTTTGGGTGGCTATAGTGGACGAAGGGGACGGATAATATCCACAATAGGGGTTGGCAGCTAGCTTCAGTGGAGACGGGCTGGGTGAAAAGCATAAAATCAAAAAAAATTTTAAGGCGCCACCCGTTTTTGCAACCCCGGATGTTACTTCTACCCTATAAGATGGTGGATTTTATTCACCACAGTGCCTTCGTTACTACTATACAAAAAAAAACGGGAAAAAGGCAGGTCCACTAAAAATAATACCAAATACTTCTGAACTAGGTGTATATTACTATAAAATATTTCAATTGTCAGGGTATGACAAGTGATCGGTTCACTTCCTGCACCAGTGGAACGCACCTGGTGCCTAGCGGGTAAATGTTACTGTTCAGTGTTCACTGGTTGATGACTGACCGCCGAGTCAACCGTATTTTGTGGCCGATGGCCGAGTAGGTTAAATGCGACAATGATATTAAATCTACTATTTGTTGTTCTATGGTTGACTGTCAAAAGCGTCAAATTTGGGTTATGTTATATTGCATAACGCAAAATATCCAATAAAACCAGATAAAAGTATAGAGTATACAATGGAATATCGGGTAAATAACCAACCGAATGGTACCTTTACTACAGCGCTGTACTACAGGCTTACACAGGTAACCCCCACGATTTGTGAATATAACATATAACAAGTAATGACATCTGAAAGGTTACTTATAATCTAAATTGTTTTCAGGAATGCCTTGTTGGGTTGTACATAACTCTAAAGAAGTGTGGCACCCTAAGCCAATTTATACCACAAGAGTGAGGGACAAAGGTATACAAACAAAGCAAACATAAGCAGATCTTAAAACTACATTCTAACATGCTAAATAAATTCCTCTGGAGCGATAAATTTCTATCTGGGTGAAACGGAGAGTCAAGCGGTACATGCACCAATCACTAGGCCTGGGAGGGTGCAGGGTGCAAAGCGGCGTGCAGCAAAGTGTATGGCCAGCACAAAATACTCGCACTTTTGTCATGCATACCATGCAGCAAGCAGTAGTGAAGCGGGTTGGTAGTGTGGCAAGAAGGCTGCGATGGCTTTTAAGTCGGTGTATGAAGGAGGAGAATAAGCAGGATAGAGAAGACACAAGAAAAAAGGCCTAAAAGGAAAAGTAAATGCTACAAATGTCTATTAGTGTTTTCTAAATTAATAAAGTGAGTTGTAAAGCTCAAGCACATGTTTTTCCTAACCTAAAGTAGGTACATACCTTTGTTGTAGGTCGGCCTTAAAAGTGAAATATTTGAAATTATCTTTTATGGGCACTTAGATCCAACTATCTCTGTTGCGAAAAATTCCAAAACTCTTAATTTTGCCCAATAATTAACCTTTAAAAATCCGCAAAATTTGCGCGAGGCCCAAGCATGGCCAGGAATATATAAAAAGAAAAGGTTTTTTTCTTTTTAAAATTTCTTTAGCTCCCTACTTTAGGGGAATTTTTCCTTTGGCTAACCTGCTAAGCTTGCCATGACACAGACCATAGAAAACGACAGAAAGTATACAATTCATGACAATGGTTCAGTTTAACAGTATTTTGAACCCTCGTCTCTAACAATCTAAAATGAAACTGTTACAATACCCCCCTTTCCTCTGAAAAGTCTACGAAGTAGACTTTAATCAACATAATGAAAAAGTGAGGAGAATAAGAAGAAAACTATACATTAACCATCAGCCGCAATATTTGGAGAATTATTTTTTGAATCATCGGGAGGATGTGCCTTCAGATCTTTAGCGTGCCAGGTACCTATCAGACGATCTGACGAGTCCGATAATTCATAGGTCCAGGGAGAAAGAACTCGAGAGATTCTATATGGACCGATATATTTAGGCGCAAGCTTACTGGTAAACTTTTTGGAAGCATCCGAGAGTACATAATTTTTTTTCCAAACCGCTTGTCCTAACTGAAAGCGTTCATCCCTACGCCGTAGATCATACGGTATTTTTGTTTTCTTATAAGCGTCTATTAACCGCTTATGGACGTCTTCAAATACTTTGTTAAGTGCTACCGAAACACCTCTAGGATCGTCATGAGCGGAAACGGCGGGAGTGTCAGTTGGGGGATCATCACGACTACCGGAAAAATAAACTTCGCGCCCAAAATTCACAAAATTTGGAGTTAACTTTGTGACATCAGACTTTGCTGATCGTATAGCGGCACCGACTTTAGCAAGGTATTTTTCCCACTGGGGATGTTTGTCTTTTACATAAGCCGATAGCATAGTTTTTATGACCCTGTGTTGTCTTTCGACAGGATTGGCTTGGGGGTGATAATTCGCTGTATAGGACACTGTAACTTGATAGTTCTCAAGTAGAGCTCGGAATGAATGACTACGGAACTGGGGACCATTGTCGACTATGAGCGTTTCTGGAGCACCGAAAACTAGAAAAACATGGTCAGTAGAATAGCTGTGCCGATTCTGCTCCACAATTCAAGGTGGCGACTGGAGCAGGATCGGCATAGCTTTCAGCCGGCTACGTCACATCGGCTGACGTATGCGCGTTAGAGGTTGATGACCGTTCGTGAAGACTAGAAGTATTATTTATGTATGGATCTATTATTATTAGTAGGGTTGTTGATGATTTTTTAGCATTTCTTCTGATACAATGAGTGGTCAAAAGCGGGTTGTGTTTAACTTGGATAATAATAAAACTTATATACTTATGGACCCTGATGGCTGGTTTGAAAAGGCAAGAAAATCAAATTGGATGGAATTGATCAGTGATAGAGCTCACTTTCAGAAAAGAATTAACGATGTATCATTTACTATAAGTAGTATTTTAGATAATAATCATCGATCGCGTATTTACTATGAAAGATTTTGTTAACATATTTCTAACTATAAAATAAAGTTTTATACTCATATTTGTGTATTATTTTGAGGATACCTAACCTGTCTGGTGTGTGTGTGTGTGTGTGTGCTGGTATAAAAGTAGGTGACTTTAGATTTCTTCAATCATTATTACATTAGAATTGTGCTGAACAGTTTTATTTATTGATTGCAATATGCCTGTTCCAGTAAAGTATAAGTGCATCAAATGCGGAGGAGATTGCGACCTACCAAACAGAAAATGTTTCCCATGTGAAACTAAGGATTATTTTAAGGATGCAGATGGATCGAAGCATGTTCCTAGTTCTTACTTTGATAAAAATAATTCCAAGTAACTGTTGTTGCTAGTGCGTCTAATGTTATAATGTTTTTTTTGAATCATATAACATTTGTTTTAATATGGGAATTTCATTACTTTTTGTTATATAAAAATAAAACACAGTGAGCTTTTAAAATATTATTTATTAAAACAATACAATATAATTCAAACATTATTTTGTGATAGATTTAACCACATTTGCAAATGTGGTAGCCAATTGCTGAGATCTTCGTTTGGAACGTTATTCCAATTTGATTCCTCTACCTCCTGTTGAGCATTCGATGGCCCTTCGTTAACAGTGCTCTGTTGTTCATCATTGATACGCTCCCGGTTTCTCTGAATTAAATTCCTGAGATCATCATTTGGAGCGTTATTCCAATATGATCCCTGTCCCTCCTGTTGAGCAACCCATGGCCCATTGTTAACAGTGCTCTGTTGTCCATCATTGATGCTCTCCCAGTTCCTTAGATTTAAATTTTGTTGCTGATACAGGCTGCATTTTATCAAATGTTCTACCAACCAACGTCGTAAGAAACGATTACGGGCAACTAATTGTTGCTGATACAGGTCTCGTCTACATTTTTTCAAATGTTTTGCCAACCGACGTCGTAAGAGACGATGATTGGGAACTAATGGACAATTGACAAAATCTGTAACAAATATATATTAGTCAAAAACCAGATAATCACAAAAAAATAATTTATTATTTCCGAGATATTAAGGTTTCAATTATTACTTACCCCTGTAAACCATATTAATAAGAAAATATATATTTTCAAGTTAAATAATTGTAAATGTTGAAATAATGATACATTTACTTGTTTAATGCAGGTATATATATCCTGATAGCCTAACCCTTCCACTATAAAAAGTAGGAGGGTAAATAAGATAGAGGAGGTACTGGAGAAATATGGTCGGGTAAGGTATATATACATATATGAGACTTATTTGAACTCAGTTATAACATTCATTTACATTCAACATGGATCTGCAAAAGTTGAACAAGGCAACTTCATATAAAGAACTGAAGAATATTAAAGATTTACATATAAATCAAAAGTATAAAATAGTGAAACTGAGGTTTAGTAAAACCAAATTTGGTGACGGTATTGTGGCCGAAACTGAAAATTTTACCTGCTACTTACCAAGAAGATTTTACATACATTTTGAAAAGGAAGGTATTGAAAACTTTAACGATGCATTAAGAAGTCGACCTGTATATATGGTTAGTAAAGGAAAAATTGGTACAACAACGAACATTATATTTATCCAAGATGAAGCATGAAAATGGATTAATTAAATGATTATTAATATTTGATAATGTTATGTATTTGAAATAAACTTTTGTCTACAATGTCTTATATTCCATGTGAATGTTTTGCAATAGTTAGGAAATAAAAATATTTGTATTGAATGTTGTTTATTCTACCCCGTACATATACTATAAAATAAATCCTTATATACTATATTTTCTGTTCCAAGTAAATTATGCAGTGAATGTTTTGTCATAGTTTTTCTTCTGAAATTTGTAAACAATTTTTATCGAGCCTTGTATATACACTGAATCTGAAGACAAATAATTTTGAACATTTAGTAACTGAATAGTCCAAAGTTTATCTAATAACATGGATGATATGTGCAAAGATGTCTGCAATAAAACATGAAAACAGATATAAAAGTTGATCAAACCAACAAGGTTTTAGGTACTGAAATCTATGAAAATATCTATTTTTTGTAAATACACATCCACATGTAAGTAATCTTATAACATATACTTTCATAATCATACATATAAAATTGTTTATTTTTATTTGTAAATATGTGAAAAATTTGTTAAAATGTAGGGTTAGGATAGCTGAAAACACATGTTTTACAAACATGTTTTTAAAATAATTATTTTATATAAGCAAAACTTAAATAGTAATGAATATACATCAAAGATTTTATTTCGGTGCTTATTTTTGTTCTACACGTTTTAGCTTTCAAGATTTCAGTACCTGAAATCGACTGAAATTTGTTTATTTCTTAGCCAGGAATTCAACCACCTTACACATGACTGGTGTATTGCGTTTAGAATTTAAAAAACATAAAACACTACAACAAAAAACACCATAAATATTCTAACAACGTTATTTAGGTAATATTTGTTTTTAATTTAATTTTTAATATTTGAAATGTAAACTATAATCAATTGTATTAATTAATAATATTTTATATGATAAAAAAAAAACTACTTCTTTTAATATGGTTTATTTAATTAATATGTAGCATATATTTTTATTTTAATGTTCACAAGAAAATATATTTGTAATAAAAATATTTTTTATTTTACTTGTCAAAAACTAGGTAATCACAAAAAGAATGTTTTATTATTTCATATATATTTTAGGTTTCAATTGGTAAAGAAAACAAATGAATAAATAATAATACTATATTTAAATATATTTTTTTAAACTACACTACAAATATAAGATTTATTACAACACATAAATATATAAAAAAGAAGATTAAAAGCATCTGCAATTTAACAAAATTAATAATAATAAAATATTTTTATATTTAATTATTAATTTCACTAAATTTTGCAGCGATGACCTCATATTTTTTCTTTGCCTTGTTGGCAGACCGCTCCTTCCTATCGAGGGAGAGCTCCTGCGCATCAAGGAGCCGAATCTGTTCCCTGAGGGTCTCTCTGTGAACCCTNAAATCATGTCCTGAAAAAATTTTCAAGGTATTTTTCATAATTATCAATTCATAAAAATTATTTATTATTATTTCATAAAAAAGTTTTGCTTGAATTTAAAATGAGGTTGCCATGGTGAAACTTAACAAATGGTGTACGGGGTGTCCAGAAATAAAAAAAAATGTCACAAGAACTTTATTTGTAATATTACCTACCTACCTACCTACCTACCTACTACCTTTATTTGTAATATTACTGAAAGGTGATATTTTGCAAGTCTTGCAAGAATGTTCCTTGAGTACAATTCGCACACAACTTTGGTTTAATTTTTTACAGAACATAATAAATTTCGAAAAAATGTATGTATGTATATACATTATTGCTTTCAAAATAAGTCATTTTTCAAATAAAAGATATTAAAAAAAAACACATGAAAGTATTATTTATTTCCAGTTAAATAATAAAAAAGAAGTATGAAATTCTAAGTCCAAAAACTTTTTACCTAACTTTTTGGAATAAAAATCTGAAATTTGGGCTACAGGGGTAACTCGGGACGTAGAACACGATGAGATCGACGAAACAGACGTATCTGCATGTTTTCGCCGCCCCCGGCGTGGTTGCCGCCCCCGGGGGCGGCGACGGTGCAGCTGATAAAGGCAATCGGTAGATCATCGTTCACAGTGCCCCCATACCAAATTTCAGATTTTTTCGTCGATTCTGAAAAAAGTTACGGACCAGACCCCTGAGCCGTAATCCAACCCGCGATCAGACTGCCTTCCGCATTCCACTACCCCGGATTTTGCATTCACTGGTACCCGTGCATTGGAATTAGATACGGCCAGTCTAGGTGGTCTGTTGTCCCAACAGTCCCGTTCCAACTCAACATTAATGGCGATTTCCATTGACACACTAATTGTAAGTGCGCACCGAGTATATGTCCATCTTTTATTATCACTGTAGATAATACAGGATGGAGATACACTGAATGCGCACTCAGTGCATCAATGGAAATCAGAGAAGTACTATTAAATCTATGTTGGCAACGCTTACCTAACCTATAATGTTTTTATAACTGTCAGTTGAATTTAAACAATTAAAAAATGAACGAAAAACATGAAGAAATATCTCGGATTCTAAAAGAGCTTCAAAATATTCATTACCCATCTGGAATTCAATTTCAAAGTAAGTAAATTTTAAAGTCTCACAAATACAGCAAGATCTGTTAGAGATTGTAATTAGTAAAAACTAATTTTTTCTTATAAATATACTTACATATATATTTTTTAAATATGCATGTAAATGAATATTTACTTATTTTATTTATTCTTGAATAGGCTTTTAGCATAGTCTTATACTACTAAATGTACCTATGTAATGAAATAATTGTATTACACTTAAAATGTTGAAACTAAATCTTTTAAATAAATCAGTAAAATCTGAAATAAACAAAAAATATTCAGAATATCAATATTTTAAGATTTGAGATTGCATAAAAATTTTGACTGGTCCAAAAACAATCAGGATTTTATAAATCAGCTAGTCTACATGTGATATGTAAAAATAAATGAACGAACACCATTATTTTTAATTTCTTGAATGAAGTGGCACACATAAGGCACAATGGAAATGATACGTCCTAGAGGGAATATGAAAGTCTATTTTTTCAAGATTTGTGATATATGCTTACCTTTGTTATAAAACAATTTTGGGTCATTTTTTATTCGGGATTCTGAGGAACCAATATGAAAAATAGATTCTAGAACAGAGTATGAAGTGCCAAACTTAATTATTACAATAAATTTTTGCTGAATTTGCTGAATTTTCTTGTTGTAAATGTGGTAGTACTTAACAATGGTAACTGAGGTGTCTAAGATGCAGTCCTGTGCGACTCATACTGTATCGCCGTACTACAACTGCAGATTCGAATACTGTCACAGTAAATCTACAGATATATGTACAGCATTCGGGAACTTGCAATAGTGGTCTTCCCGAAGTGGAGAAAGGGTTACCATATATATATATTTGTATAATTCATGTACCTAATAAGTTACTACAAATATTACCTAAAAAGTTTACTAGGTAATTAATTTTTTTCTGTTATTGCCTTGCAGAAAAAATATTTAAATATGAATGTCATATTTGTATCAAAATATAATAATGTAACATTCTTCTTATACCTATAGGACTTCAGCAATATAAAGCATTAAATGATCAAGCAAGTAATGAATTGGCTGCAATATACAACCTTGCTCAGTCTCATTCGCCAGGATTAAGAAATAAGGCTGCATTGAGATATGAAAAATTCTTATCTTGTGATGTCGAACCTATGTCTAAAGGACCTCTAATTTCTGCTAAAGATGAAATTGCATTTAAGTGCCCTACCGATCAGATAGAGAACAGCATAAGGGCCATGTTGGAACAAGTAGAACAGATGCCGAAAGGTAAGATTGGTATCCCTAACTCACACTGTTTTAATATAATCACGTAAATTCTGAATCTTCATATTACTTTCAAATAAATTTGTTCACAGTGTATCATTTCATTTATTCAAAATTATTGATGGGGAACATATTTCTCAGTTGACATTTTTCATAATAAAAATATATGTATCTGTAATCTTCTGCTGTTTAGTAACAAAAGAAATTGAACATTTTTTTGTCTTGTTTTTTATAAAATATTTCTTTTTTTTTTAATTTTCAGAGTGGACTTTAATTCAGCTAACATCCCAGTATAATCCTTTGGATAATATTAATGAGGATAATAATATTTATCAGACAAATCCAATTCACATTGCCGTTTTTAGTTGTGGACAAAGTGAACAAAGTCCTTTCTTGGTAACTGTTGACGCACCTAAGGATGCTGTTAATGGTAATATTTTTAAATGCCACTACTAAGTGCATAAATGCACCACACATATTGAATGCATTTACAGGTTGTCACCTAACGAATGTTATACTTCAGGGTATAATCTAGAATCCAAATGGTGTCGATTTAGCCAAAATAAAATTTTCTACAATCCCGCATCAGACGTTAACTGAAAATTTGTGTTGTAGTGATGCTCTTTTATTGCCCGTGGATTTTCTTCGCTCCACATGTGAGAGTTTTTCCAATTAAAAATGCCTCTACGGGTAAAAACAGCTTCATCTGTAAAGGCAATTCTCCCCAGAAAAGTGTTCCCCGGTTATGTATCTGGAGAAATCGTTTGCAAAATGTTAATTTCAGCAGGCGGTCTGGTTCAAGCAAATTTCGTACAGGGTGAAAATGGAAACGTAACTGCTGCGTGTAATGGTTTTGCAGCCGACTCCTGTGGCTGCTGAAAAAAAGAAATACTAATTTTGGGATTTTCTTCTACTCTTTCTAGAATTTGTTCTTTGTTTCGTACCTTTCTTTGAACATACCTTCCATTTTGTGAATTAAATCCAAAGTTTCCAGTTTCTCCTAATCTGGTGAATAAAGAAGCAAACAATGTATGAGAAGGCTATCTACGATTTGGATAAAGTTCTTCATATGTTCTCTTAGCTACGCGTCCAGTAAAACGTTCTTATACATATACCACTATCATGTCTCTCATTTCATAATTCGTAAATTCATTGTGACCAGGCATTCTCAGAAAAAACTTGCAAAATACAAACTTGACAGCGACTATTCAAATTGTTATGGGTACGTAGTTATTTCCAAAAAATATAGGGTATGTGCTAATAAATATTTTCTGTAATATCTTCATATATGAGCATAATTTCGACTTTTGATAGGTATACATTTTTTGTGAAGAATAAAATTGTCTACGTAGTTCTGATAGTTACGTGTAAAAATTTAAACGTACTAAAAAGTTACAGAAGAATATTCAATATTGTAGTAAAATGTAAGATTTAACCTAATAGGAACATAATCACTTCTTGAAGAGAAACTAAGCAGCAGCAAATTTTGCCGATATCGGTTAACTGGCTTCTGAGTTAAAGAGAAAATGAGAAATAAAAAAGAAATTGTAACACCCTGTAACTTTTTTGCGATATTTTTCGTTTAAGCAATTTGGTTATATCGACACCATTTGGGTTCTAGATTATCCCCTTGAAGTATGTAACATTTGTTCGGTGACATCCTGTATAATAACCATGAAGAAAATTTATTTTGATAATGAGTTCTCTAGATTAAAAAGTTAGTAATCACTAAAATATAATTTTTAAGAAATAGAAGAATTCAGTGTAGGTTTCTATTGAAAAAAATAATTAAATTGATTGTTGATTGATTGGTTGTCCTACCTATGACACACTGATGAGGACTAATAAGTCCGAAACCGGTCTGTGCCTGGTGGGACCAGCTGATGAGCGATCCTAGCTGTTGTACTGGGTGTCGCGAATGTAATTCAATGCCGGTAGGGGCAAATAGCCCTCGGAGTAGTTGTTTTTCGCGGCACTGACGAATTAAATTGATGTTAGTTGTTGAAAGATGAAACACTGTGATAAAAATCCTATTTTATATTTAAATAGAATAAAGACTAAATCCCTTTTATAATGTATTTTGACAGTTTCTAAGGTAACAAAGTTATCACATTCAATTTGAAAAACCTTGTAAAGATGCAAATTTTATTACAGGTAATTGTGTTGAGTTAGCTCAGGAGATGATGTCTATAATTAAAGGAAATAAAGAAGCATTAATGTCACATAAACAGAAAGTTTTTAAAAATCACAAGGAAAAATTAAACTATATGAGTAGGAGACAGTCAATAGAGAATAGGTTAAAGGTAAAATAAATCTATAATTATTATAATTTAGTCAGTTGATTTAATTTTATCTTAAAGATGTGCCATTTACTTGGTACAACACGGCACGAGAATCAATTCCAAACGGTAGTCCAGTTGAATCGAATTGAGTGTTCATACAGAAGTTTTGTCAAATATCACCGACTTTCCATGACCATCACAAAAATTATTGCCACTCACAACAGATACCTTTCTTTTTGTTGAATTTAATAATAATAATTAAAGTTCGGTAAAACATTTGTATAGTCTGTATAGTCTTCCTAAAATGCAGATTTAAAACTATGTGCCATTACGACATCTGATATTTTCGTCAATAAAACAAAATAATTAAATCCATATCATGATAATGAGCTATTATTTTTATTACTTTTATTTGATTAGGTATGTCAGACACTGAAGAAAAAGAAATTTTAAATAAATCAATTCAACAGTCTCACTTGTTTCTTGACTTCATAGAGAGACTATATTCTTAACATGCATTGTCATCCTCAGCACTGTACGGGTGTCCCCGAATAACGTGTACAATGGAAGATCACAGATTTGTGGACTCAAAATAGGCAGATTTAGGCTAATTCACCTACAGGCTGTTACAAATTCTTTTCTCAATACAAGGATCTCGGAAACAGTAAGAGATACCAAGTCTCTTAAATGGGGGCAAAGTTGCATAATCAGGGGATGCCTCAAAAAAATCAAGACTAGCATGATTAGTTTTCAAAATATTAAAAAAAAACGAAATTTGGGTAATCCGTTTGAATCTGCTTCGAGTTGAAGCAGTACAGTATTGGGGGTCATGAAGGCTTGCAAACAATGTAATAAAATTTACAGGGTTATATTTAAAAATATGAAGTTGATGATGGTCCTTGAGAGATGAAACATTTCATTTAAAAATTGATTATTCCATTCGATAGAGGGAAAAAAGTGTTCTTCTTTTTTCAATATCACCTCAAACAAGGCTGAAGTGAAACAAAAACGGATTTCCAAAATTTCGTTTTTTTTTTCAAATAAGTATTTCAAAAACTACTCATGTTAACCTTGATTTTTTGAAGGCATAATGTTGGTCCCTTGATTATGCAACTTTGATCCCATTTAAGCTACTTCGTATCTCGTACCGTTTCCGAGATCCCTGTAGTGAGAAACAAATTTGTAATAGCCTGTATACAGGGTCGGAAAGTCCCCATGGTTCATCGGCCGTTATGTGAGAGCGATAAAGTAAGTCATAGAAATCCGTGCGATAGAGAATTATGGCTATAATGAAGGCGTCTAATGTGGATCTTATTTATGGAAGGAAAATCACGGGAAATCTTACCACTGTTGAATTTTCGTCGTAGTCAAATCTTGGGAGACTTGTCAAACTTAAGCTGCACCCAAAGTTACAGCTGGCTGGTAATCATTTTTTTCTTTGAACGTGGGCCGGTGGACTATTACCTTGGCCCCCATATTACAATACTTAACAAAGTGCTAGTAGGCACTGATTTTGTAGGTTGACTATAATTTCAGTTTGATATTTAAGTCATTGTATCTGCCAATTCTTAATGAGTGTTTACTATGATAAGATATACAACAAGTTACTTCATTTTTCGATATGGATACACACATAAGACAAATTAGAGTTATTTACAACTTACCTAATTTTAATTCGTAAAAATGATGAAGAAATATTTTTCATTGGACACCTGCTATAAGATAATATCAAAGCTAATAATATTAAAGAACTACAAATGTTAGAAAAGGCATCTTTTCTTTTTTTTTAGGCTATTATTAAAGATATCCAAAATATGTGGTTAAAAGAATGGAGGTGCTTGTTAAGTGGTAAATACACTGATGAATCTTTAGATGAAATGATTAAAGTGGAACTTATAAATTTCTTTAAGACAGAGTAAGCATTGTGGCACTCCAACATCGACTACTATATACTTACAGGGTGTTCCACCAGGAATCGCCACTATCGATATCTTGGAAAGCACTGATCTGATAAATCTGAAAAGTTGGCAACCTAGCAAAGACAGTAGAGCCAACACAGCTAAAATATTTATAATTTTATGGCACTTCCCTTATACCCGAAGTTGACATTAACTTTCTTATTTTAAATGGGGCACCCTATATATTATTGCATTTTCAGATTCTATGTGAAACAAGGTCACTTTTTTAAATATTCCCTATACCTAGGAGATATAGATTTTGAGATACATATGTGGGTACACATGCCGCAAGTTACCCATTTTTTCAAGAGCGCCAGCAGGACTCCGCCGGACACACCAGCGTTCCAAGAAGGGTCTACGACGGACTGGCGCCGGCGACCAGATGCTTACTCATATACCTACGACCGACTCCACACAGAGCAACTCTCCAGCGAACATTCGCCCCGTCAACACATCTTTTTCTATACAACTTAGTTTTCAATAAAATACATTATTGACAGATGTAAGGGTGCGCGGACATGCTAGTAACTCTTTTCAGGAGCGTGGCATTAAGAGAATTTTTGGTACCTGTAAAAGACATACTAAATCCAACAAATTAAAACGTTTAATATTAGGTGTTTAATTTTTGCTGTTAGATTTTGATAACTTCAAACAGTTATAACATTATTAACTTAAATGGATCACCCTGTATTTTTTTACTCTGTCGTATGCAGTTTGAAATTTCCTTTCAAGCCATGTAAGCATTGTTATGGTTGCGATTTCTCAAAATCTACAACTCCTAGGTATAGGGAATATTTAATAAAGTGGCCTTCAAATTTCACTTAGAATTCGAAAATGCAATAATATATTGGGTGTCCCATTTAAAATAAGAAAGTTAATCTCGACAGTATAACTGGAAGTGCCATAAAGTCCTAAATATTTTCGCTGCGTTGGCCCTACTGCTTTTGCTAGGTTGCCAAATTTTCAGATTTATAGGATCAGAACTTTCCGAGATATCAATAGTGGCGATTTCTGGTGGGACACCCTGTATAAATATGATAATACATTTTTAATTATAGGGTCGTGCAATTGGAAGTAACAACTAGGACTCTTTTTCTCTTGACTTATGTAGTTAAAGGGACGAAGCATCTAAAATTAGCAGAAATTATAAAAGCCATCCACTATTGTTTCCCTGAAATCACAGATAAAAGTTTAATGAGGAGCATTACACAGTTCATCAGAAATTTGGGTGATAAAATTTCAACAAGTACAGATCAAAAAAAACATCCAGTTATATTAATATTAGACGAGGTATGTACAAATTATTCATTTTTTACTTTTATAATATTTCATTTAACTACTCCCAAAAACCGCATTGATAAATTTGATTTAATTTCAATTAAAATATTGTGGAAAACATGTTTCAAATATTTAAACCTGTTTTACATCTACCAATGTTTGACTTATTGTTAGTAAGTTGTTCATATTGTCACAATTTGTGGTACTTTTTTTAATGTTTACAATTGAAAATTTAATAGTTAATTTTATTGATTTTTTATTAAAAATCAATTATAATGTTGGCAAATCACAAACCATGATAGACTTATAACTTTTTGTTAGACTAATTACTACCAAAAACACCTGTCAAAATTGTACAACTAAAATTAAATAAATAATAAATAAATTAAAACCACTCCTGTTGTCTACTTAAATTTAGTCTCTGTGTATGTAATCTATTTTTTAAATATTTAAGTATCAAAATTATACAGAGTGTTTCTTAATGATATGCAAATGTTTATGGGTGTGATTCTACTTGGAAAATTAATGATAGTTTGCTTTATAAATTATAGTCTAAAACTCAAACTCAAAAAGGGTGCATCGCAGGAGAAAAACTCAAGAGAGCTCTTATCTTTCGAATTGAACAGGATTTCAAAAATAATTTTATTTAGAAAAAAATTGGCATACCATTTTTTACTTTAAAAATATCAGTCAGTGCTCGTACACATGCCACTGTTAGAGCTAAAAATTATGTTTGTATTGAAAAACATGCGCCTTTATTAACTATCACTAGGTACTAAATATTGCTGAAATATCTCAAGCCGTTTCGAAAATATTATGATTAATATCCTTCTTTTCCTAAAATTTTAACACCCTGTATTTTCTCAATGGAACATTTTTGGGCCATAGTAAAATTCACCCCCAAATATAAGTTTCACTTTCCAGTTTTATTTTCAATTTTCCAGACTCTTGACTGTTTTCCTTGGGAAATGATAGACGTTCTCAACGATGAACCAGTCTCGAGAGTTCCATCCTTACAGTTTATTTACACACTGTTCAAAGAACATGAAAAAGATATCGTCGACGGCCACAAAATCGTGACAGATTTCGACAAGGGAACTTACATCGTTAATCCGGACATGGATTTAATAAACATGGAGATAAGAATGATGAATTTTTTTAACTATTGGACTCCGAACTGGACTGGCACGTCGGGTTGTCAGCTTGATAGTACGGAATTTTTTGAGCTACTTACTTCATCGGACATATTTTCGTAAGCTTAAAGAAATAAAACTCTTACGTTTATTTTCCGTGTTTACTTAGTTTTCTTCTAGATATAATGGCCACGGTAGCGGGAGTCATTTATTGTCCCTGGATAAAATCCAACGAAGTCGAGTGAAGGCTGTCGTGTTACTTTTTGGTTGCGGCAGTACCAAAATAAATCGTATGGACCCTCAGGTTGAAATGTACGGTCCTTATCACATGTATCTCATTGCAAGGTGGTAAGTACCACATATTGTTGTCGGTAAAATATGAATTCCGTTGGTATTATTAAAAAATGAACGTAAATGTAAACAGTCTTTTTTATAATTTTAATTTATTTAATTAAAATAGCCTTTAATTAAAAAAAAATCAAGGAAAAGGAGCCGCATGCTATTATTCTATAGCCCTTATTAACAGAGATAGGTAGAAGTGAATTCGGCAGAAGATATATATTTAATTTTCTTTATTTACATAATATTTAATATAAAAAAAGTTAACCCGTTTTTTATTACATTTACGAATTATTTTCACCAATGTATTGCATACCGATGATAATTACATTAAAACGAAGGAAAAATGTTTAGCCCTTGTATGGTTGGAATGCTGTGGGAAGTTACAGATCTTGATACAGATATACTTACCACAGAATTTATGAGTCAGTGGATACCATCTAAAGCTCCCGTACACTGGAGGTATGTGGATAAATCCAAATGGAATAAGGCGGAAGAAAAAAGTAAGTACTTAAATTAATTTTAATATTATAAAAGTATTTGTTAATCATTATTATCCCAGAAGTAGTGGGATATTTATCAAATTTTTAATTATATTACAAAATGTACGTTAAAAAAATGGAATCTATATTTTCCTTTTTTCATTTTGATTATATTTGAAAACATTAATCTGTGCTCTGACGTCACTAAACAAAAGTTTAAAATGCAGCTTTAGACATCAGTATTAGATTTTTTGCTTGGCGTAAGGGTGGTTTTGTTATAGGTAAATATGAATATAAACCTAATTTTTCTGTCACAAAACTATGATATTTTTATAGACCGTCAAAAGTCTCTAAGGCTGACATTTTCCTTATTGAGAGAAAAAATAGTATCTTAGCTTCAAAAGTATTCACTTTTAATCCTAGAAGCTAAAGTTGACACTTAATCCTTAGGTTACCCTCATTCTTGGAGCAATTCTCAAAGCAGTCCAACATGTTTCCATTAACAGTTATATTATTTTCAGATGTTGTACTTTCAGTATTCTTTTCGCAATATTTTCTTTATTCAAAAGTGAGTTCAGTGTAGCTTTCCGCCACAGTGCTCGATCTCCATCCACTGCCATCAACTAAAAGGCTAGCAGACGTTCGTCGTAATGCTTGTCTACTGTACTCTTTCCAGTTGTCTAGCTTCAAAAATTTTGCCACTTCTTGCAAAAAGGCAGTGATTTTATGAATACCGACCCCTATTCCATGACACTTTCCACTAACATATCTGAGAAATAATCGACATTCTACCAATCTGGATGGACGTAAAGCAACATATTTTCTATAAAAATTTAAATAATTGTCTCCCAGCACAGTAAAAGAATGTGGTCTCTTGGTTTTGGTATTGATAATTTTTATAATTAAGGCAGATTTCACATCGTCAACATTATCAATTGTTAAATTGACTAATTCATCAGAACGGCATGCATCTGCAACCCCCAATATTACGACAACCTATAAAGAAGCTTTTTAAAAATGTTCTTTTATTTTTAAAGCATTTACCTTCATTATCAAATCTATCGGGTACATTATTCAAAAATCAATCAACTTGCTTCTTTGTAGATACTCGCAATTTTTTCGGTACATATCTCTCTTGAGAAAACCACGTAACTTTGAATATTTGCTTATATCAATCCTCTTCTTTATATCCAAAATTAACTGCAACATTGAACATTTTATTCATTTTACTTGCTAAGTTTCAGAAATATACCATCAATACATTTTCTGAATAGAATTTAATGTTTTTTTCTTTGCACCAATCCATAAAATGTTGGTAAACACATTCATAAATTTCTCGAGATTTCTTTGGGAGAAAATTGAAAGAAACCTCTTTCGCACAGTATCTCTTCAGGTATACCTAAATCTTCATTAGATTCTATTTTTTACAGAGTTTTCAACAAATTGAACCACAAAAACAATCACAAATGACCTTAATTAGCAATATGGCGATTAATGTTTGACAAAGTATCCATGACTACATCAATATGTCATACTTTTATCTACTCTCCTTTATTATTCAAATTTGGTTTGAATAATTTCAAAGCACAAATTAATTATTAAATGGGAGATTTCGGTTGGAGGAAAAATATCATTAAAAGTATCTTTTTTGTCTCGCAATTTTGCATTTGCTCGGGTACGCTATGCTATTATAACAATATACTACATATTTTAGTTTTTAAGAAGACCTTAAATAGTGTTTTATTTTTTTTCTTGGTATATTTTCTACTCTATTGTCAGATAATTTTATAAAACAAGTGTTGTTTAAATAGTCACTTTATTTTCTATCAAATTTTGTACTGCTATACTTGTTCTATATCGCTAAAATACATAATTTAGTGAGTTTTTTTATTTTTCTGCGGCAGTTACCAGTTACAGGCGGTCAAGAATTTAGGAGTATTCTGGTCTACTCACTTCTATTTGATTGGGTATTTGTGCAACTCTGAAAAGAGTATAAATTACCCTATGCGCCAAAACGATCTGTCAATGTCAATTTTATGAAATAAAAAAAATACTAAAAATGCCACAAATAAAGACTTATAGACAGTATTCTAGACTGGTGTAACTTTTCTTTTGCTAAATTTGTTATTAAATTGAATATATTTTTTTACAATTTAGAGTATGCTCTCCAAAAATCAGCATCTTATGTCTCTCGCACACTTAAATGTCCAATGCACATTTCAATATATTTTTTATCCAATCGCGTACATGTTGTGTAGATACATAAAATGTTCCTGCCAATTTAATTGGTGAGCTAAATGTTTTATAAGCCAAACTATTTCGGTTATGATCTTGAGATGATAACCAGAGCAGTTGTTTGGTCATAAATCTTCAAATTAAAGCAATCAGATGCTCTGACGTCAGGTTATAGTCTAAACACTTTTAAGCGAAAGTATTAGCCTAAAGATTACATACATTTCATAGATTTGTTTACCTTTATGTGTACATTTTGTTAATTTCTAATTATTTTTAATGTTGGATCTTCTTTTGCATAACAAAAATCTTTCACTACCCATATAAAAGCAAATTGCTGCTTTTGTACTGCTTTGGAATTGAAAAGATATTGCACACAACTAATATAGAAACAGTATTCAAAATCATTTGTTTAGTAATAGTAACGTTACATGTCAGGAAATTTGAAACATCCAGTGCCAATGTCTGTTGACAATTGTACGACTGTTTACAATTGCATGAATTTAAATTTGCCAGCTCTTATGTATATCAAAATGGCGGATCACGATCTAATATGTTTTTTATATGTTTAAATTATTTTAATTTGTTTTTATATACATTTCAGTAGCTACACAACAAATCACCTAATTTTTCTTAAATCACTCAGTCTGTTTTTAGTTACGAAATAAAACTGTTCAAAATACCTGTTACTGATCCAAATTGTTCGTAATGTAAAAATGATACAAAATTGCATTAGATAAGTCTGTATACCGTCAGATTTTGCCACAACCAGAATCTAAAATAATAATTTTTTTATTTATTCACTACAAACATCTGCACATCGTAAATTTAATACAGTGATTTATGATAGATATGACAGCGTATTACCAGTTTTATATGTGCAGGATGTAACTTTGAGTGGGGGACATATTTATACCGAGGCTACCTTTGATCTTTAGATATATGTAGCAATAGTATATTTTTTCAAATTCCGTCGTGAAAAGAATATTTTTTAGTAATTTTTTATACCAAGCTAGTGTAACCTTAAATAACAGCGCACCTAAAAAGCAAAATTCTGCACCACCCGCCATAGGGTACTGGTCTTTGGTGCGTTACTTTTGTTGAGTGGGTGTTTGTCAGAGCTCTATCATCTCACAATAACGAAAATTTAATTCTTTTAAATGAGATAAACTACGAAACAGTACAAGTAATTTAATAGAAAACTCAAGTATTAATCAATAATTATGAATAAAATAAACAAAAATAAGTAAATAATCTGTAAAATCACCTGATTTTTACAGTATATGACATACATGAAATTTTGTGGCTAATATTTGAGTACCTGTACCAGGGTACTCTTCCACCAGGTTTAAAATTTCTGTTTCCTTATCATTCTCTGAGTTTGTTCCCATCCAACATTAGAGTATTGTCGTTCAAAGTGGCCATAGTCTCTTAAATGTTGAACTATTCGTACAAATCATCAATCCATCTAATTTCGTCTTAAAGCAGCATCGCTTTCTCCTTTCTTGATTCGCATATATGTTTTTCATATTATACAAAAACTTGAAAATACACTACCATCACTAAACACTAAAATAAATTATTTTATAAACATCAAACAAAGGCACTTTACGTAAACCGATACAGTCAAAACTAAAATAAAAATTTAACAAACCCATTTAAGTTCCATTCCATCAAATCATATATGTGAAGTCAGCTTATAGTAAATGCTTTTCAAATGCGGAGATACGTATTTTGGACTAATTTAATATGTCTAGCAACGATTCATTACTGAAGTGGCCAAATAAAAAAAAAGAGTGGAAACATACTGATGGTTGCTTTCGCGGTACAGCAAGAATAAAACGCTCTCTCAACGGTACAAATAAACTATTTTTATTGAAAACTAAACTTGTATAGAAAAAATAATATTGACAGTTTAAGAGTTTGCTGGAGAGTGCTTGTGGTTGAAGTCAATCGTAGGTAGCTTGGTAGTCGGTGGCAGAAGTCCCTGGTCCTGGCGCCACTCTGCAGGGGTCGGCTTCCGGGAACCCCCTGGTGCGTCCGGCGGCGTTCTTGACGTCCTTAAAAATGGGTCACTTGCAACATGTGTACCCACAATACCATATTCCTTTACATACCTGTTGTAACTTTTGTAAATGTGGTCAATATAAATTAGCATAGCTAGACTACAGTCATGTGTGATATTGCTATTGAAATTTTCTTTGTTTCATTAATTAGTTCTTTTAATTCAATTACAATTTTTTTTCTTAGTTGTACTGAAAATTATATACAGTGTGTTCCAGAATAACGTGTACAATGGAAGACCACAGATTCGTGTACTCAAATTAGGCAGATTTAGGCTAATTCTCCTATATCCGAAATCGCTTCGAAAGTCCGTGAAATTTTATTGAATTTTGTAAATAACTTGAATATGTATTAATTGATTTTGATTATTTCTGGGGTGTGGACTATAAATTTTAGTGTTATACAAAATGTTTTTAAACTCCTACAAAATTGATGATGGTTATAATATCCGTTCATAATTTTTTCCTCTTTCTGGTAATAATGACAACTATTTTTTATTTGATAAGTGATACCATTTGGAAGTTTTTGAGCCTCTTAAAAAAATGTTTATAAATCACCGGTTTGGGTACAAAAAAATAATTTTTAAATTCTACATTATCTTGTCACCCAAATTAGAATACTTAACAAAGTGCTAGTAGTCACTGATTTTGTAGGTTGACTGTAATTTCAATTTGATCTTTAAGTCATTGTACCTGCCAGTTCTTAATGATTGTTTACTACAATAAAATATACCACGTTACCTACTTAATTTTTCGTTTATGGTTTTTCTTCGTTGCTCTTCCATGGCCTCAGTCCTTGCGGGGACGTAATCCGACTTACATCGTGCCGGCAGAGCACGAAGCAAGTTTATTTTTTTATGGAATCGTTTTCTTCTTGCTTGGGCCTGTTCACTTCCTACAGGGCGTCTTATGGTCGCACCCCGTCGCAAGAACGAACGGCACTGTCTAGGCTCTTCCAAGGCTTAGGATTTGGTACCGGTACTTCACCCTGGACTAGGCCTCCTAACGAGTTGTTTGTGTTCTTTTTTTGTGGGCGAAACCAGCCGTAATCCTTGCAAAGCGCTCGGCAATGGCTACTAACTTCCACCGATGAAATCCCTTCATTGTGGCACGTGCTTGCTCGATTTATTAGTGTAATTCGCAATGAAAATTATAGACTGTTTGAATTCTTTTATTTTAGCTGCTGACTTCTCAGAATAAGAGAAGTTATACCAATTTTCTCTTGTGGAGTTGTCGACGAATTCATTTATGGAGTCAATTGTTGGCCGGTGCTCAGACAACTGACCCCTGGTATACCTCAGTTACGCGAATAAAAGAGCAAAGCAAAAATAAACGCGACCTGGAAGGCGGTTGATGAAAGTTAAAGTGATAGTTAAAAGTCGACCGTTGTACGTCCACACTCTGGCTCTGTCCAGAGCAAGACTTTGAGGCGGAGTATTTAAATGCTCGGTCAAAGGAACGAGCAACCCTTCGACCAATGGGGTGCGTCCTAACAAAACTCGAAATTTGCCCGTGGCGACAGGATACACACATACGACGGATTAGAGTTATCTACGTGCCTAATTTTATTGAAATAATTCCTAAAAACAATCAAATAGAACAAAAAATGTTGTAGATAAAAGTAACAAAGTTGATTTAATTATATTATATTTATTATAAAAACTTCAAAATGACCACTTACAACAAAGGTTAATTCGGCGAAGAAAGTTAAAGGACACCCTTTGCAGTTCCTAAGGGCCATTTTTAAAATATTTATGGCATATTGAATATGCCTCCACAACCCTTCTTCAGTGTTAGATGTGGAAGCATGCACTGTTGTTTTCAGAGTGCTCCAAAGATAATAGTCGCAAGGTATTAAGTCTGGTGAACGTACAGGTCAGTTAACAGGAACATTATCCCCTCTACCGATCCATCGACGAGGGCATCTTTGGTTCAGATACTGCCGAACATTTACAGTGAAGTGTGGTGGGGTGCCATCATGCATAAACCACATGTTAGCTCTGAGTAATAACGGCACATCTTTCAATAACTCGGGTTTTGCAAAAATTCTAAATAAAATTCTCCATTCAGTCTATTGGGTAGAATAACAGGGCCAAATGTAATGCTGTCAACGATCCCAAACCAAACATTAATGCGAAATTCATGCTGATGTTTCACTTTGACAGCATGTGGATTTTCTTGAGAATACACATGTTCAATTAGACATTAGACATTAGACATTAGACATTAGACATTAGACATACTGATCATAAGATCATACTGAAATTCCAGTCAACCTACAAAATCAGAACCTACTAGCACTTTGTTAAGTATTGTAATATGGATGGCAAGATAATGTACACATTTAAAAAATATTTTTTTTTACCCAAACCGCTCATTTAATAAAAATTCTATAAGAGTCCCAAAAACTTCCAAATGGTATCACCTATCAAATAAAAAATAGTTGTCATTATTGCCCCAAAGGGGAAAAATTTATGAAGGGATATTATCACTACAGATCAATTTTGTAGAAATTTTAAATTGTAAAAAATACTGTATAATACCAAAATGTGTAGATTGAAAGCAAAAGTCCACACCCCAAAAATAATCAGAATCGAATAATACGTATTTGAGTTATTTACAAAATTCAAAAAATGTTCACGAACTTTGAGGCCATCTAGGGAGTGAATTGGCCTAAATCTGCCTATTATCCCCAAATCTGTGGTCTTCCGTTGGAAACGCTATTCTGGGACACCCTGTGGTGTTATAAATCATTATATTCATTTTGTGGTATAAGCCTTATAATGGATAAATAATGTCTAATTTATGTGGTAAATATGAATCTAATACAGACAGAAAAAAAAAAACGTCAAGTTTTCTGGTGCAGGGCTTTGCTGTAAGGCTTATCCTAACTGTGTTGGTGTTTTTTCAGAAACTCCAGGTTTGCATTGGCACATAATTTCATTTTAGGTCTGTTCCAACAAGAGTCAGGGATTAGTTCCGAACCGTTCGAAATGTTTGGCCTAAGTTCTAAATGTGTCTTCAGTGAATATATCGCAAGAATTAGTTGGATGCACATTTCTGACGGTTCGAAACCAATCTCTGACTCTTGTTGAAACAAACCTTTTATGTACAACCTGCCCCAAACCGATAAAGTCGAAGATTAAACAAATATGTAACCAAATGAAACAGTACATACAGTTTTCAGCCATTTCTATTTTAATCGGGTGCTCGGACAGTCGACTCTTTCGTGCCTTCAAAGGCATACCGCAACAGAACTGCGGTTTTTTAGTGTTCGACGCTTCGTCCACATTAACATAGAAAAAAATATGGTGACTTTCCTGGAAAACCGGGAATATCGGGAAACGCCAGGAAATTAATTATTCTTCATAAAAAACAGGGGAATTTTAAAAGTATTTATGAACGTCAGGTAATTTGATGTTTGCAACTGGAGGTTTTGTGAAAACCGTCTCCGAGTTCTCGAAAGAAAACTATTTGTGGTTTTGAAACCTTTATAAGAGGTTTTTTGGGTATAAAATAGATTATAGTGTCCAGTCTAGAAAAAGTGTAATGCATAAACACCAATTAGTGTGTAAAATTGACCTACAAGTGACCTGAATTTTTCTTTTATAAGTCAGGGAAAAGCTGGAAAAGTCGGAGAATTCTAGATTACTTTTGAATTACGAACCCTGTAAAAAACTAATTATAACTCGTATATTTATTTGTTTGAAAAAAAAATTCAGATTCGTGTTCAGGAAAGTTACACCCCATATATACTGACTTTCAGAAAGCATTTAATTCTATATAACGTGATTTCATTTTATATAAACTTAAAAATTAATTCGGATTTCATGACAATTTTCCTAAACTAATTACGGCTAATTTGCAAAACAGAAAACAATATGTCTACATATGTGGTTATACAGGGTGTTCAAAAAGTTTGGACCCCCCCCCCCTCTATCAGAAAATACTGTTCAAACAAAAAAATGATTAGGACAAAAGTTGCAGGGTTTTGAGTGAGCAATCCAACGGTGACCTTGACTATGACCTTGAAGGTCATTTAGAGGTCAAGTTGAAAATTTTACATGGAACTATACTTTTGACCCCGGAAATGGTAAGAGCGGAAAATTTTACGTTCGAATGTGACCTTGACCATGACCTTCATGGTCATTTAGAGGTCAACCTGAAAATTTTAAATGGAACCGTATATTTTTGACCCCTGAAATGGTCACAGTATTTCCAACAGCCTGTCTCCGAAGGTTCTCATCAGTGGAAAAATTACCGAGATGTTAGGCTTAAAAGTGAGCAGTCAAACGGTGACTTTGACTATAACTTGGAGGTCGTTTACAGGTCAATTTGAAAACTTTTTTAATCAAATGTTTAGTCCAATATATTAGATCTGTTCCGGGGTCAAAAATATACGGTTCCATTTAAAATTTTCAGGTTGACCTCTAAATGACACCATGAAGGTCATGGTCAAGGTCACATTTGAACGTAAATTTATATTCATTCATTTCATTGCTTTATCCAGTGTCCCTCAAGGACCTAATCGTGGGCACCTGGTATTTCTAATTTACATCGCATTACAAATTATTACATCATGGTAATATTTATTTATTGTGGATAATTTAAAAATATAAAATATATTAAAGTCGATAATCAGTTAAATACAATATCATTTCAAAATGACTTAAAGAAAATATATCAATGTATATGACAATTTGTTACATATTGATATAAAAAAAATGTCTTACTATGACATACGCCAAGAAAAGAAGGCTATGTTATATGAATATAAAATAAATGATATATGTACCGCTATCCAGGGCTGAAACAGTGAGGGATCTGGATATTATTTTTGATGAATAAAGTTATGGAGATTATACATATTTACATCTTTTACTTTTAAAATATGTATCGTACTTAAGATCACAATTTGGAAAAAATGTGTGAAGAGGAAGATATAATTTTAAGTCCGTCGAGAGTAGAAGGAAATCTAGTCACATTATACAGGGTGTAATTTTAAGTGGGGGTCAGTTTTTTAGGGGTAATAGTAGGTACGTGTTCCCCTGAACACGAATCTGAAATTATTTATTTTTTTTTTAATGTAGTAAATAGTCAGGTTATGATTAGTTTTTTTAAATGCACTTTAATTCTTGTATACGCCACAACTGAGCGGCGCAAACCGGGACACCCGGAATTTGTGTGTGAAGTTGTGTTAGTGCAATATCAACGTTTTACATGACTTATTAAATATTAACTAATATTGGTACATGGATATGTTACTAATTGTAAATATATTTTTTTGATCAACTGTTAAACAACAAAACTAATTAAAAATAATTTTGTGAAAACAGATTAACTTAATATTACGAGTCAACATATTATTTTTTTCAATGTTAATATGGACGAAGCATCAAACACTAAAAAAAACAGCTGTTCTGTTGAGGTATGTCTTGCCTTTGAAGGTGCGGAAAAGCCGACCCCTGATTAAAACAGGATGACCGAATTGGTTTGGGGAAGGTGTACATAAAGTGCCATTATGTGCTGTAAGTGTATAATCTTATAAAGTTATTTATGTCAGTGTTCAGTGAAGATACAGTGAAATGTTGTGTTTTAATTTCAAGTTTTTGAACATTACGAAAAAATATGTATATGAGTCAAGAAAGAGTCGATATGGTTAGAGTCTAGTTTTTGTCAGGAGCAAAGAAAACGATATCAGATAGATTACACCATAAGTACCGAATAACAAAATGTTGTCAGATTAGTTCAACATTTAAAAGACATGAAATCTTTGAACCAGAAATTTTAAACCCCGTGGAAGAGGATCTTGGTACCAGTACTCGAAAATATGCCACAAAACCTTGTGTGTTATGTTATAAAAATCAGGTGAGTAAACAGATTATTTATTTATTTTTGTGTATTTCATTTATCATTATTGATTATTGCCTAAGTTTTCTGTTAGATTTCTTGTTAAATACTGTTTCATAGTTTATCTTATTTAAAAGAATAAAACTAGTTTTTGTGGGACGGTAGAGCTCGTGGCGAACACCCGTTCAACAAAATTAACGTTCCACGGTGTGGAAATTTGCTTTTTAATAACTTTTCCTTTAAAGAATTTAATTTGACAACATTGCATAGCCCAGATCGAATAGACTCTTTCAGTGTGACGTCACATATTTAGGCAACCCGCAACAACTTGTCATAGTTGAAATTGTACAGATCGAATCTGACCCTTGTGTACTATTTACATATACAGGGTGTTTTTGAATGGAGTAGCATAAATGATACCAGTGAATCTACATTTCAAAAGAACACGATCTGCAAAAAATCGCCTTAGTAAAATGTTCTCCCCTGAAGAGATATGGGCCATTAGTTTCCAAAAAAATTATGAAAATTGGCTGTAATTTGAAAACCGAACGAGGTACAAATAACAAATTTTTTACAGGTTGTTTACTAATACATATGCGAGTTTTTAACTATTTTTCGAAAATTTTAACCCCTCGATAGGGGTTGAAATAACCACCCCTCAAGCCATTTTTTGCCATAACTTTTATATTTCGTAAAAACTCGATAACCAAAAATATGCATTAGATTAACTGGTTCTTTTAGAAACTTTTACCTCTAGCAATTTTCCTTTAAAACTTTTCGTTTATTAATAAAAAAATAAAATGTATTACCATTCACCTCGCACTGTATATGATTGCGATCAATCAAAGAAAAACTAAGTGTGCTGCTGTCATGCCAGTTGTCACAATTAACTCTTCTTTAAGTTGTTGCTGTTATCAGCTAAATACTTTTTGGGTGTAAATTAACAAGAGTTATGCCAAATTTTACTAATGATGAATATGTGGACATGAATCGAAAACATATTGTACAGCAGCAATACGTGTACGTAGTGAGAGAATAGTGAGCTCTGCAAAAACTATAGTTTGTCATGGTTACTACTAAGTAAAATTTAGTGAGTGAATGTTCTGTTAAATTATCTCAGTAAGTGCATCCTCTGAAAGTATTATATTTACAAAATAACTCTCATTTAGGAAATGTATAGATAAATATTTCTACACATATACGCCATATATTCGATTATTCCTATCAATAGCAGTAGAGTTTTTTGTTGTGGCAGTGTTTTTTACCCTGTCCTAGAGTGCTGAAAAGGTGGCCATACATTGCGGCATTTATAAAGTTCAAAATTAAATTTTAAGTAGATGAGAAGCATTTAGGCGGAGAAAACATTATATAATTTCCAAACATTCTGTTGCATGAGAATGACTGACGCGAACAACGTATCAAATATCGATATACATATAAAGCTTTAATGAATCTCACTGCCCAAAATAAGGAAATTAAGGAGGAAATTACGTTGCTAAAAAAGGAACTAGAAATAAAAACTAATCAAGTACAGAAAAACTATGAAGAATTATCAGAGGAGAATAAACAACTTAAACTAAAAATTCGACTCAATGAAAGAAGAGCCAGAAAGAATAATATCATCGTATATGGCTGTCAGGAATATGAAAATGAAAACGTTATAAACACTATCTTGGCGTTAATAAATGAAAAATTAGATGTAGAATTAACTATACCAGAAATAAATAATGCTTATCGGTTAGGAGTAAAGAAAAGTAATACCAGAAGTCGACCGATCCGATTAGAGCTTATCTCATACCTAAAAAAATCAAATATAATCAGTCAGGCTAACAAACTGAAAGGAACGAATATAAATATTGCTGATGATTTGTCAGCTGAAGATCTCCAAGAACGTAAACTTCTTACAGAACATTTGACATACGCAAGGAAAAAGAATATTCCGGCAAAAATCAAAAACTTTAAATTAATTGTCAATGGGGAAGCATACTCTTATGAAGATTTAAAAAAAACTCCATTAGAAGAGACTGACGCAAATAATGAGATAGATATAAGTACCCTTTCACCCCCACTTCAAAGGAAAAACTCAAGTGTACCTTCAACTCCTGTTACCACTGAAGAGGTTTTTTCAAACATACTTTGTAGTGGCAGCAAAGAAATAAAACAAAAAAACGCGACAAAACACACCCAAAATTCCAAAAATGTTCCCGTACCGATAGCTGAAGTTGTCAGTCGTCCAACAAAAAAAAGTTCATCAGGTGATACAATTCGATCCTCAGAAAGGATTGCTAAGTCCGATAAGAAACATTAATAGTTCCATGTGTTTGTTAGTAGTAAGTAAGTAGAGGTCCATATATGTATAATGTGTTTGTCTCCACCCATCAGAAGAAATACTCAGGGTTCCAATTAATGTCGTTGATGTAGGCATAAATAGTATTGTATACTGTTAATTCCGATGTGCAAAATTGTGTATAATTAATTATATCTCTCCTTTTGTTTTCTTAAATACTTCTTCTTTTGGTTTTATATTAGGACCATGGATCCTTATATTAGAGATTTTAATACTAATGAAATTGACACCATAACTTTAGACTCATTATCTGAGTGTAACGAAGTTCTTAAGATCAATAGAGGAAATATAAGTTTTAAAGTGCTTCATAACAACATAAGAAGTATAAATAAAAATATTAATGAATTTCGCTGTTACTTAGAACAACTCACGGAAATTCCTGGATGTATTATTCTAACAGAAACTAGACAATTGGACGATATACACTTATTTAATATACCAGGTTACAGTATTGTATATAACTACGGAACAATTAATCAAAATGATGGTACTATAATATACTTGAAATATGGTATTGAATTTTTACATAAGTTGATTCCTCTTGCCAATGGAAATAAATTGATACTAGCCGAGATTCAGTTTCAGCAAAAAAAATATTAGTATTTTGGCTGGGTATAGATCACCTTCTACTGAGCCTTTGGAGTTTGTGCAAGATCTGAAACAATACTTTTCAAATAGCAATTTGGATAAGGCTGACTATTTTCTGTTTGTGGGTGATATGAACATTAACATACTCGAAAATGAACAAAGTGAACATGTAGGGGAATATCTGAATAATATGTGTGAATTTAATTTTGTTTCTGCAATAAATGATTTTACGAGAGTGACAGAAAATAGTCGGTCTTGCTTAGACCATGTTTTTATTAGAACTAAATGCGATTATGAATACTTATTACCTTTTGTGATAAAAACAAAACTAACTGATCATTATACGGTACTTGTTCAAATTATTTTTGAAACTAGTAAGATTTCCAAAAAAGATATAAAAATAAATAGAAGAGTTGACTATAAAGAACTTAGCGAAGGCATGACCCAAATTAGTTATAATGAAATTTATCAAGCTAACAGTATTGAATCGGGTTTTGAGAAACTTCTATATATTATTACAAAAGAGATACAAAAATCCACTTACATTATAAGGAAATCAGAAAGGAAGCGCAAAAGTTGGATCACGCAGGGTATTATTAATTCAATAAACAAAAGGGATAAAATGTATAACCAGTTATTGGAAAGATTTGACATTAATTTAAAAAATCGATACCTAATTTATAGAAATCGTTTAAATAATGTAATTAAATCTGCTAAGATGAATTATTATAAAAATAGAATTGCGCAAAGTTCAAATAACAATAAAGCGATGTGGGAGACTGTGAAGGAATTAACTTCGTCTAAGAAAATATCAAGGGATATTCAATACGTTAATCACAATGAAGAAACTATAAAAGATAAACAAACTATGTCTGACGTATTTAATAACCATTATGTTACTGTGGGTCAAAAATTGGCAGGTAAAATTATTAATCAGCCAGAAGTCAATTCAACATCAAATTATTTTAATCATTTTGAATCCATATTTCTTAAACCAACAACATTAACTGAAATAAATAATATAATACAATCACTCAAAAGTAACAAGTCGCCTGGTGAAGATGGAGTTACAGGGGAATTATTAAAATGCATGGGTCCATTTCTGGGTGAACCTTTAATGTTCTTAATTAATAAATGCTTTGAAGAAGGATACTTTCCTAATGCATTGAAAACATCTATGGTAATACCAGTATTTAAATCTGGCGATCGTGCTGATGTTGTTAACTACCGACCAATATCGTTAATTACAACTTTATCTAAAGTCTTTGAAAAGATAATAAAAGAAAGATTATGTACCTACCTTGAGAGACATCAGGTATTATCACCAAGACAGTATGGTTTTAGAGCTGGGGTATCTACGCAAGATGCTATTCTTCATCTTACTTCCAATATATATTCGGCTATGGACGACAACAAAAAATCCCTCAGTGTATTTATAGACTTGTCAAAAGCGTTTGACACTGTAAGTCATGATCTGTTGTTAAACTGTCTGGAAAGAGTGGGTGCTAGAGGGGTGTCATTAAACTTTTTCAGGAGTTACCTCACTCATCGTTATCAGTTTGTGGCAATAAATAATTATCGTAGCGAATTAAAACGGATCACGTATGGAGTCCCTCAGGGCTCTGTATTAGGTCCTATACTGTTTAACTTATATATAAATGAGTTATTCTGTCTGCCCACTATGGGAGATATTATAGCATACGCAGACGATACATGTATTTTCTACAGTAACGATGACTGGGAAACTGTCACAAGAAAAGCTGGAAAAGATCTAGAAATAATATTTAAATGGTTTAAATCAATGTTACTTACAGTAAATTATGATAAAACGCGAGTTTTATATAATTATGTTGATGTTCGTTCCTCACCCACTGTTCAGTTTCTGGCTATTTCAGATGATATCGTAATCAATTCGGTCAGAGAATTTAAGTATTTCGGTGTCATACTAGACAATCACCTAAAATGGGATAAGCACATAAAATATCTTTCTAATAAGGTAAGATTCTTGTTTCATAAGTTTAAAGTGTTAAGGGATATACTTGACCATGATTCTCGAATAATTACTTACAACTCATTGGTTCAATCGCACCTAATTTATGGAATTGTAGCTTGGGGAAATGTAAGTAAGAGTATATTGCGTAGTCTAGAAATAGTACAAAAGACAATTATTAAAATCATGTTTAAAAAAATATCTACTTACCCTTCGGATGATCTTTTTATTGAAGCGTGTTTGATGGACCTACGGCAACTATTCTTCTATTTCCTAACTATACATCAACACAAAAATAAAAGTCAATTAATAGTCAGCGAACATAAATATGAAACAAGAAACAAAGGTAAAATGTTTGTAACTCAAAGAAAGAATAAAAGCATAGGACAAAAAAGTCATACTTACCTTGGTCCGAGGTTATATGCCTTATTGCCAGATAAAATACAGTCCATGAGATTTACAGTTACTTTCAAAAAAGCGCTAAAAAACTTTATTTTCTCTGTTGCTAGAAAGGATATCCATGATGCTGTGGAACTAAAATCGATTAATTGTTCAGTATTTGCTTAATATGTTCGTGTTCTTATGTATATTACATGTTATGGTGTAAATTGTAAATTGTATCTTGTAATACTATTGATTGATGTGTGGACTGTGTATAATCTTGTTGTTATTATGTTGAAATTGATTCTATTTGTTTGTTAGGTTTTGTCTTTTTTTTTT
>NW_019417513.1:37879-39515 GCF_000390285.2 Anoplophora glabripennis
CAGTTTATCTAATGCGTATTTTTGGATATCGAGTTTTTACGAAATATAAAAGTTATGGCAAAAAATGGCTTGAGGGGTGGTTATTTCAACCCCTTTCGAGGGGTTAAAATTTTCGAAAAATAGTTGAAAACTCGCATCTGTATTAGTAAACAACCTGTAAAAAATTTGTTATTTGTACCTCGTTCGGTTTTCAAATTACAGCCAATTTTCATAATTTTTTTGGAAACTGATGGCCCATATCTCTTCAGGGGTGAACATTTTACTAAGGCGATTTTTTGCAGTTCGTGTTCTTTTGAAATGTAGATTCACTGGTATCATTTATGCTACTCCATTCAAAAACACCCTGTTTAGGTACTATAAAAATGGACAACTTCAAATGAATTTATTTTTACAAGGATTGAGAAGTATTTAAGAACAAACAACACGTGTTTGGTAAAATAGATACACAAATGTACTTAAAACTTACAAAAAACGATATAAAGAATATTCCTATATTTAAATAAAGTAAAAATTTAACATTCGCCATATCATACGCAGGTCAGATCTTGTTGATGTTATCATTGTCATCATTAGCTTATTTTCTCCTGTTTTGTTTAATCTTGGCATTTTCTAGTTCTACCAAGTATTTTTTATTGTTTTTCTTGGTGCTCTGCTCTGTCAGTCTGTTTATCGAGTGATTATTTTCCTCAAGTGGTTTATTATACATGTGCTCTTAACCAGAGCCAGACTTCTCTCGAATGGTATCCTATTGCGAAGCTAATTCATTACATGAAATTAACTTTAACGCGCATGCTCAGTAACATTGATATAATTTTAATTTATTAATTACTGTAAAAGTAAATATTCTATAAATTTAAATATATAAATTCTAAAATTCTTTTAGTTTGTCACTTAGGGTTTGAAACTGCTTAGATATTTCTAATATTGTCAGAATATCGCGATATTTAAGGTCATGACAAAGAAGACATTTTTTTGGCACTTATGTTCAAAGTACATAAGGCCGAAAATCGATCTAGTAAAAATACTGACAAATTCTTCATGACAATGTGTACTATGGGGTTGCCTATTATTTGGCGTTTGTGACGTTATTACTGAAAAGGTCTATTGTGCATGCTTTGCGACTAAAGCGTGCTGTAGTTTGTTACACTAGCTTATCCAGCGACGGAGTAAGAAGATTACAAAAAAAAAGATTAAAAAAAATAAGTTTTCACTACGGAATTTGAAAAAAATTGTTGATACATGTTTCTAGAGGTCAAAGGAAGCTATGTAAAAATATGACCCCCACTCAAAGTTGTACCGTGTGTGTGTGTGTGTGTGTGTATGTCGGAGGTGTGGTGGAATTGTCTTCCACCACGGCACTTAGGCCTTATTAGGCCCTTTGTACACCCTCCTTCATAACTCGAGTACTTTCTTCAAACCATCTTATTTACTACACGGATGGCTTGGTGGCAAAGTCTCGTACAGTTTATGTGTGATAGCATGGTCTTGAGTTACAGAGATTACTTGCTCTGCTCTCATTACCATTTATCGGGGACCACACGCGTGCGGCAAATGTTGGGCGACCCAGGTCTCTTGTAGGCTGCCACAGCCACGTCCCCGAGCCTGCCTTAGGTCACCCATCCAAATTCCGGCCCAA
>NW_019417513.1:43111-45387 GCF_000390285.2 Anoplophora glabripennis
TAATTAATAATAAATTTGGAATTTTAAGCAACTTCCGCGCAAAAACTTTCGCCACGTCTACCGAAGCTTTAGCCACCTCGTATCGAAGGTATAAGACGTTTATTTGACAATAATTATTGTAAGATATCTATAGACAAAAAAGCAGCTTTGTAGATTGTAATTTAATCCCGGTATGAGTTATTATTCAGAGCGGCTTACAGTGAATCGGCGCAGCGACTGCGCTCGGGAGATCGTGCATTCCATTGCGTCTATCAAGGCTTTGCACCCTTAGATGATCGGTAGACTGTTTTTTTTTTGGTTCTCTTATAAACTAAAGTATTTGAGAAAAAAAATTCAGCCTTGTAGAAATAAGTCAAAAAAGTTAATTTTTCAACACCTTGCGTGGGTGGTAGACCCTTGATGGCCCCCCTTCCGACGCGGTAGACTATCACTATACTGTATTTTTAGGTATAATTGATCACTCTAAAAAGTTTCAGCCTTGTAGGTATAAGGCATTTAAGTATTATTTATTTACATGTTTAAAAAATTGTTACTAACGTTTGCCCCCACATTGGCGCGGTAGACTGCCGTTCCGTTTACTTACGATATCAAAACAACAAAATGAGAAAAAATCAGCTTTGTAGGAATAATTACATCAATAATGTCGCTGCCTCCCGGGCTATCTGGTACGCTGCCACATCCCGAGCCTGCCTGGTTACCCATCCAAATGCCAGCCCAGGTCCGTGATGCTTGACCCGGCAGATCGAAATCCGCTTGCCAATACACCCGGCTAGGCGGTCCCCTGTATATTGAGTGGTAATGTTGATAATCCCCATTTTCTCTCATTAATATGCTTGAATGTACCATCATATCGTACAAGAATTTCGAGAACCTTTTATCTTGAACTTGCTTCAACAAACTATCGAATGAACAACTTTATAGAATTTATTCTAATTAGAATACAGCAAAGTGACATATTTAATTTTTTATTGTTGAAGTTCTTTATTTTTGGATATTTTGCCACTTATTAAAAAATTTTAAATTTAGTGGTCTTGGACCAAAAGGATCAGTCAAGGGGTATTTTTATGAAAAAGGTTTTGCCTAACCAAAAAATCTCACATTGAAAAAAGCAGACAAATACAAAAAACAAAAACACATCACTTTATATCGCGCGTATATGGCGTACACAAGAATTAAAGTGCAGTTTGAAGAACTAATTTATAACAACTATTTATTTGATCAAAAAAAAAAAAGAATCTCAGATTCTTATTTATGGGAACACGTATTATTACCCGTAAAAACTGACCCCCATTTATACCACCCTGCATATTACCACATTTTTTTGTTGGAGAAAATAAATCTTTTAGTGGAAAAATATAACGTATCAATGTAAATATGTAGTTATACATATAGTATAATACCTATGCAAATATCATAATAGTTCGGCCAGGCATAATTTTACTGCCTACTAATATACAGCGTGGTAAAAAAGTTCTGCATAAAATTCATATTTTCGTTAAACAATTTTTTTTTTTCGAAAAACGGTGAGACCCGTCGATTTTTATTTGATCCAGGGCACCTTGTTATGTGGAAAAATTTTTTTCGATAATCCACTTACGGCAGCGATGACATAATTTTTTTTTAAATGACAACGCATATTTTTTTCGTTCGAAATTGATGACAGTGATAATTATCTAAACAACGGTGTGAAAATTTCGATGTCTTACATAACAATTTTTTTTAGAAAAATGCACCTTAAGTTCTTATAAGTGATAATTGTCTACTTACACTATTAATGGCTCCGAAAAGGACAAAGTTGACAAAATTACATTTCAAACGAGTAAAATTACACTAATGTTTGTGTAAGTCTAGCGAAATTGTTCGAATTGCCCACCCTGTACCATTTGGCATTGTCCTAAGCGTGTGTAAACGCCGTCTACACTTCGTTCAAGCATTCCCGGGTCGATTTGATTTATTTCAAAACGAATACGGTTTTTAAGTTCTTCCAAATCACCTGGTCTGTTTGTGTACACACGCGATTTCAAATAGCCCCACAAAAAAAAGTCTAGAGGTGTTAAATCAGGCGAACGCGGAGGCCACTCGATTGTTCCGCGTCGCCCGATCCACCGGCCAGTAAACGTGTTATTCAAGTACTCCCGTACTTGCACTCCATAATGGGGCGGTGCACCATCCTGCTGAAACCAAATTCTTTCCTCAGGAATATCAGGATCCTCGTTGTTCGGGAATAACTCTGCTAAGCTTGGGACCAAATCGAACCGCAGGAAATCCAAATAGCG
>NW_019417513.1:50251-68560 GCF_000390285.2 Anoplophora glabripennis
TGTGTACACAAACAGACCAGGTGATTTGGGAGAACTTAAAAACCGTATTCGTTTTGAAATAAATCAAATCGACCCGGGAATGCTTGAACGAAGTGTAGACGGCGTTTACACACGCTTAGGACAATGCCAAATGGTACAGGGTGGGCAATTCGAACAATTTCGCTAGACTTACACAAACATTAGTGTAATTTTACTCGTTTGAAATGTAATTTTGTCAACTTTGTCCTTTTCGGAGCCATAAACAACGGTGTAAAAAATTGTTATGTAAGACATCGAAATTTTCACACCGTTGTTTAGATAATTATCACTGTCATCGATTTTGAACGAAAAAAATATGCGTTGTCATTTAAAAAAAAAATTATGTCATCGCTGCCGTAAGTGGATTATCGAAAAAAAAAATTTTCCACATAACAAGGTGCCCTGGATCAAATAAAAATCGACGGGTCTCACCGTTTTTCGAAAAAAAAATTTAACGAAAATATGAATTTTATGCAGAACTTTTTTACCACGCTGTATTTCAATAAAAGTACTAACACTCTCAAAAGTGTTTTGTTAAAGAAAAATATTGGTAACAAAAACATAATGTTCCTGTTATGGAACTCGAGCAGTCCAGATATCTTGCCAATAGAAACCTTGTGACATATAATGAAAAAATAGTGGCGCAAACATCCAGCCCGCCGATCTACGCATCAAATTGCAAGAAATTTGGGATAGCACGCTTTCTAAAGAGTGCGCTAAACTGGTAGACACAATGCCTGCCAGAATTAAAGCTGTTATTCTCAATAAAGGTGATGTAACACAATTTTGATGAAACAACTGAACTATTCTGAACCGTCAATCTCAATGTTTTTTATTTATTTTGATGAGTTAGTTTGAGGTATATTATAACAATAAGTGACGGTAATTTTTTGTTCAACCCCCGGCCAAGGGTGAAAAAAGATAAAACAAAGGGGTTTTTCAAGATAACTCAAAAGGGTAAGGGCTAGAAAAAAAGGTTTCTTATAAAAGTTCAATTCTACATAGAAATGGCCTCTTGACTTTTTCTTGTACTATTAAAATTAACAGAGTTAGGGAGGCTAGAAGTTAAGGGTTGATTTCAGAAATTTAAAAAAATCAGAAGTAGAAAAATTAATGAATTTTGTAATTTTTTTTCAATCTACTCTAAAAAATGTAACCTTTTTTTTTCAGAGAAATACATATATTTTTTAATTTTTAATAAGAAAGTTATAACAATTTCAAATTTTCAATCGTTAATTTTAATGATTTAACAAAATTAAAACAATTTTTTCTCTATACTATTGGATTGATTATTTAAAATAATGAAAGTTGCCTTCGAAATTATTTTTTTTACATTTATTTTTTAGACACAAATTTATTTACCTTTTTACCTTTTGAATTTTATTTAGCTCCTACGACGCTGCCAGGACAAAGATAAAAAATCACGTTCGGTTTGTCGCGCTCATGGTATCAAAGTCGTGGTACATAGCATGATACTGCGGACTTTTGTCATGAAGACCTTGTAAAACTTCTTCAAAATCACTATATTTACTGATAATATTTAATACTTCTTCATTTTCGATTGAGAGTTTGTGGATTACTGAAGAACGTTTAATATTTTCATTCAAAGTCAGATTATTTGTTTGCAAAAAAAGTTCAAATTGCTGCGTCTGTAAGGCTAAGGCTGCAAGAACGTGTAATTTTTTGCATTTGTTAAAATGTTTTCCAGCTACAAAAGTATTGACAGAGCCGCAACTTATCAAGTCGCTTTCAAACTTTCAACCATTACAGTCGTCAATCCAGAACCATCAATGAAGGAACCAAGCGCTTTAAAATAAGCCATCTCGATATGCAACCCGACTAAGTGAATGGATAACCTTTGCATCTCTTCACGCTCAATGTTTTTCAGAGGAAAAGCAATTTTTGCAATGCCTAAATCGTACGTCACCTGAACATACTTCTGTCCACACTCATCTGCGATTTTCAACGCCTTTCGCATTGTTTCGAGTACAACGCTTTTATCAGTCGGCGATTTGTTTATCGGCGATAAATAAGCAATCTTCTGGCATCTGCTTGTGTCTGGAACTATTTGGGCATTGAAATCTACCCACATAGGTGTATCCTTGCAGCAAATGTATGATAAAAGCCAAGATAAATCTAACTTTTTAATTTCATCTAAATTTTGCGGAACAATGGATCGCAAAGAAGAATCAAAAGGCAAAAGTATTTTTTCAATTCTTGGCTTCTTGTAATACGTTTGTATTTCTGGCAGTATGGCTTTGAAAGTTTTTCTTCGTGTTCTATCCGTCGATTGTCCCTCTACTGATGATGATGATTTGTTCTGTCTGCGTTGTCTTGGTTACTGATTATTACTTAATTACTGTGCGTGGAATCATCATTCTGGCCATTGAGAGTGCAATCTTCGTCAAGTAGATCTTGGAAGACGATGCCTACTGTATCATTCAGTGTAATTTTACCCTTCTCCGATTCCGTAAAGCGATCGAAGTTATCAAACGCCACGTTCGTAAACAGACCATTTTGCAAAACGATTTCCGGTGGGCAGACTGTTGATCGTTCACATGCGCTGTAGGTTGTTTCCGTCTTTAATCCAACAAGTGTGTCGTAACTAGCGATATGTCCATAGCGATTGAGTATTTTCACACATTAATGGCTATTAGATAAAGTTTTGATCGCGCTCCCCAAAACGTCTGCTTTCATCAATCAAAAATTGGAGCACTATTTCTGGAAGTTCGCACTCTCCTTGCAATAAATCGTCGACATTTACATTTGCACCAAGCTTTTTATTAACGCAACTACGCAAGTAACGACGAAGAACCAAGCCGCTTTCGTTAATAACTCCTTTTCTTCCAACTCATTCATATCGAAACTAAATTTGTTCTTACGGCGAACAAATATTTTTAATTTTTTATGTGTAACAAACGACATTTTTTCTAAAATATAATTTAACACGATTTGAAATATGCTGGCTCTATGGTATTGGCGTCGTAGTATAGTGATAGTGGAATATTGGGCTGCAAGCGATTCATCAAATAATTTTTTTCACAAACTTTTCGAAACGGCATTACCTCTATCAATCACATGTTCTTGAATATATTCAATGACAGTTGAAAATGCAGCTTGATAACCCTTTCGCGTTATATGCCACGGACCATCTTTCTTCCTGCTGACCGCTTTCTGGATGATTGCGCTTTAAGGGCGTCATATTCTTTAAATAGTGTTTTCCACAAAGAAAAATAATTTCAAACATTTAATAACTGAACAATGTAAAGCTTATCAAATAATAGGAATGTTATGTCATGCCATCTGGGTATTTTCAAAGATGCCGCAGTAAAACGAATAAACAGGTGCAAAAAACGATCAAACAAACCATCAAGGTTTAAGTACTGAAATCTACGAAAATACTAACTTTTTTCTATACAATTCCACATGTAAATATTCTTATCCTTAGTCTTACATATAAAATTGTTTACTTTTATTTATAAGTACGTGAAAATAATTCTTAAAATGTGGGGTTAGGATAACAGCAAACGCATGTTTTACACACGCTTTTTTTAGTTATTATTTTATTTGAGTAAATTTAAATAGTAACAATGAATAAACAGAACATCAAGGATTGCATTTTTGTACTTACTTTTGTTCTACACGTTTTACTTTTCAAGATTTCAGTACCTAAAAACGCCAGAAATTTGACTATTTCTCGGCCAGGGATATGGCCACCTTAAGTGAAAAATTCGGACCTTTTTTGGAAAAACTCCATATAGGACATCCAGCTGCATTTTTATAGGAATCTGAATACAGATTCTGAAAGTTCAAATGATTTTACGTCAGCTATGGTAATTTTTTAATTTTTTTACGATCTTTTTTGAGTCATTGCAGCCGTGAAAGTATTTATTACTTTTGTTTTTAACAGTTTGCGCGAAGTATCGATTTATAGACAAATGAATCTGTCTTATTTATACATCGATATTTTCAAAACTAAATCTTCATAAACGTTGGTTGGGGTAACAGAGTTTTGTTTAGTTCTCAGCATTAAAACTCAATCATCATTGATAACGTTCAAGAATAATAAATTATTTGACGTACCTGCTGTAGTCCGGTCAAATTAGTCATAAAAAATAGTGGTCAAATAACGAAAATTCCGACAGTGCTAAATTTTGGTAGAGACCTTGGGTACACCATTAAAAATGAAGTATTAAAAGTCCCCATCGATCTCGTGTACTAAAAAAGCTATTCGGGGTCAAAGGTCAAAATTTGAGGTTTGTTGGATTTTTTTAAAAACTGTAAATTTTATCAAAAAAGTAGTCCTGACAAAAATTATAGATTTTAAAATTATCTACAAAAATGGTCCTTATACTTTTTTAAATCACCATTCCTGAGATATCGCGATTCTAAAAGTTGAAGAAGTCACGTTCTACATAATGTGCACATATATGCCACGTATATACATAGTCAGGCACTTAATACAAGTAAAAATGCCTATTTGTGTCTCTTATATGTATAAACTATACTATTCTGAGAATATACACTCAAAAGAAGAAAGAAGAAGAAGAAAGAAGAAAGTCCTTTAGTTAATCCCCTCTACCCGCATGGCCTTGAATAACATCTGGCAACTCTATTATAAAAACTTTTGTAAAAAATACACGAAACAAGAAACAAGTACAACTATCTTGTCTTCCTCCAACATCGGCTTCTGCTAATCAACACTTGCTATCAGTTACTATCAAGTTCAGATATGGCTAGGCAATCAACAACCCAGAAGACGGGTTGGAAATTAACAGATAACACTTTGGAACCGATTCAAACTTTACTCCCACCTGCTTCGGAAAAACTAAACACTATTTTTTGCAATTCCAAAAAAGGTTGTAGGGCTAAATGTGTCTGAAGAAGAGTAGGATTACTGTGTTCTCCAGCGTGTACTAATTGCCAAAGCCAGTCTTGCTCAAATGTCCAATTGAATACAACAGACGAAGATTCATGTGATTTCGATGAATAGACAACTGATTCATCTCCATTTGAACAATTTATGAACATCCAGCAAGAAAAAGAAAAGAAGAAGAAATCGAAGAAGACATGACTGTTGAAGTCGACTTTGAAGAGTATGAATCAGATTAAAATATCAAAAGAAATCAGAACTACAGTTAAAGTCAATAACCAATATCAATAATCATCATGCAGTTAAAAGAGTATTTATTGTCCCTGAAAATTCCGTCATAACAGTTCGTCGAGTAGGCCTACAGGGGGAAACCACATTAAAAAAACGCGCCAAAGTACACTACCTTACAGGTGGTGTGGAAATGTGTGCATATCGTGTACAACGTGACTCCTTCAACTATTAGAATCGCGATATCTCAGGAATTGTGATTCTTAGGAAAAAAAAAGTATAAGGACCATTTTTGTAGATAATTTTAAGTTCTATATTTTTTATCTGGGCTACTTTTTTGATAAAACTTCCCGTTTTCGAAAAAAATCAATTTTGACCTTTGACCCCGAATAACTTATTTGGCACACATGGGATCGATGGGGACTTTTGACACTTTATTTCTAATGGTGTCCGCCAAAATTTAGCTCTGTCGGAATTTTTGTTATTTGAAATGTCTATTTTGACCGGACTACTCAGATCCAGTCGATTATGTGGCTAAATAAAATAAAAAAAAAATAAAGTTTATTCCTTCTAAAAAATATAGATAAGAGGTTCTGCACTATGTATATGTAACAAAAAAGAAAAGAGAAAAGAAAAAAAACAGAACGGCTTACATACAAAAAAAAAAACAAATCGCCAGGAACAATATTTAAGCATGAATACATTATGCCAACTGCAAACATATTAAATTAAGAACAGTTCACTCATTTAGAACAAAAGAACGAAGTCTCAAAAAATCTCTCATAAAACCTGCCAACATTCTAGCATTACTCAGAGTTAAACCATCAAGCATAATGATAAACGAGTTAAGTGTTAAATTTCTGAGTTCTGGAGGTCTTAGACCGGTATAAAGAGGGCATTCTATAAAAATATGCTCAATAGTTTCCAGTCTGTGTTGGTTGCATAATGTACATAATTCAGATGGATTGATAGAGTAGGAGATGCCATTAAATGTAAACTTCATGCAAAATTTATTACAAAGACGGAGTTGTGAGATAAGTCTAATAATATATATAGGCAATTGAAACCTCAGATAAGATGCGGTGTCCCCTGTCATATTGAAATTTCTATACAAAACAGGGGAAGAAGACATCATAACTAGAGCTAGGTCTTTCCGATAAATCATTTCCTTATATTTATGCAACATGGCAGGCATATGTCTCTTTAGTCGAGAATATGTCAAGTTGTTCAGAACATCCGCATAATCTATACTGTCTAGCATCTGTCTGACTTGATGAGCCCAGTTGTACCGAGCGCCGTCATTGAGAAGTTGTAGTTGGCTGACGAAACACATATGCGCATAACGATTGGTATCCATTGCCAAAAGTTTGAGTAACCAGTTCAGACATGATTTAAAAACCAATAAAGACAGACCACTAATGCTTAATTCAAGTCTAACAATATAACCAGGTGTGTTAAGGGGCAGTAATAAGTCTTTTAAAAAAACTGACTTGCACCTTTTCCAACAAGTCCGTATAGCGCAGTGCCCAGACTGGTAAAGAACTAGTGAAAGAGTTGACAATAATCGAGTTATACAGAACCAAACGTGAATCCCAAGAACTCATTTTGGATCTGGCCATTAAAGATATGACAGAGGAGGAAAAAATTACTCCTAAGTAAGTAAAACAATTAACACACTCAACGGGCTGGTTGTTAAGTAGGAAAGGGAAAGTATTACAGCGACTGCCACGAGAGAAACACATGATCTTAGTTTTTTGAGTATTCAACGTTAACTGTTTTAGTGTCACGTACTTTTCGAGGATATTGAGTTTACGACAAAGGTCCACTTCTGAATCAGCCAATAGCACTAAATCGTCAGCATATAGGAGCATAAGTATTTCTTTGCGGTTATTAATGTTTAGCCGGCGAGCGTTAAACGAATAAAAAAAATCTTCGATATCAGCAATAAACAGAGAGAACAGAAGAGGACTTAACGATTCTCCTTGCAAAACACCTGCAGTAATGTTAAATTGCCTTGTTAGATTACCCTCTGTACGAATTCTAATATGCGCTTGAGAATACAGCTTTTTAAGAAACATTATTATGTTGGAACTTAGACCTAAAGCATATAGTTTTTCCCACAGAAGAGAATGGTTGATAGAGTTGGACGCATGCTTAAAATCTATAAATGCTGCAAACACCTTGCGGCCCTTTAGTCTCAGCTGAAACTGAACTACGGAGGAAAGCACAAAAACGTTGCATCCCCGCCCCTTTCGAAATCCAGCCTGTGATTCAGAGTGTTTTATTGTACTCCACCCAACAGGTTAGTCTTGAGAGAAGAATACTAGTAACCACTTTCGCAAAACAGTTAATCAAAGCTATACCACGGTAATTAGCGGGGTCGTCAATAGGACCCTTCTTATGTAACATGGTTAGGATAACACTAGACCAACTTTCCGGAATCGCTCCTGTTTCAAGAATCTTATTAAAAAGAACGCATAAATACAATCGCCAATTTTGGGGCATATTCTTAAGAAACTCATATGATATTCCATCCTCACCCGGAGATTTACCATTCTTGCAATGAGATAATACGAGGTCGAGCTCTTCTGATGTAATGGAGGCATCTAGAAAAGGATCTCTTACTCCGTAGTAGAAGGCATTATCAAGCACAGAAAGAGGGTAAATATTTTCGTAATACTGTTCGCAAGTCTGAACAGACAATCCAGGGACATTTTTCTCCAGTCGATTATGTGGCTTCAAAGCATTAAAAGTGCTGTAACAGCCACTATGGTAACCGACATTGTCATTGACTTCTGTGGGCACTTCACAATTTTTGTATTTTAAATTGAAGTGGATCCTGCACACTAAATACTCAGCACATTTTTTTAAAGTAGCTGCTTTAAAGACTTTCAAAGCGCCTTCACGTTTACCACACAAAAAACAACATTTTTTGTTATAAAAAGAAGCCACCGTATTCTAAGAGCGCTTCTAAGTAGGGAAAGAAAGTCGACTACTTTTGTTTTAATTAAATAATAATACAAGCTGTCAAACAAAAACAATGTTGTCATGACATTACATGCCACTGTCACGACCTCCCATATAACATTGCCCAAGAGTAATTAGGGTCTCTCACGGCCTAATTAGATTTAGATTCTAGAATTTTAGATTTAGTTAAAATACCGATACGCATTCCTATCAATGTCCTTATTGTTGGAGATGGATCCAACATATTCTATATGACTGTGCTCGACAGGGAGCGTTCTATCCAATATGAAAAAATATTAGTCCACAGTACAGGCCTCACCTGGAAAGTTGATTACCACATACTTTATAACTCCTTAGTCGTTTTGTTTTGATGAGTGTACCACATTTTTCCTCTGCGACTTTTCTCGATTCCTCCGCTTTTCCACTCGGAAAAGTCCAAAAACATGGCAATTTCCCGGGGTGTTGAAAACTCAAGACCACATCTTTTATTTTTAGCTTAAGTAACTGGAAATTTTGTTNACACCGAGTTTTATCCAAGTTACTCGAATACGCTGCAGAAGAAATATTTACTAGATTACCTCACCTATAGGAATCACGCTCTTTTCGTCATCGATTGCTCGAGGCGAGATGAAAGCATAAAATCATCTACCGTGGACGTAAGATTGGATATTGAAGCAGCACAAGGTTTTCCTGATAATACCAGTGCCTATTGCATAATTGTACATGATTGTATCATGGAACACCTCCCACTTAGCGAAATCGTAAAAAATCTAGCTTAAAAAATACATCTAAGTAATTGTTAGTTAGTCGTTTGATAATCGTCCGAGATGAAGGTTGTGGCGCTAGACATCCAAGGCTTTTTGTTACTGAGTACCGATGGAGGTTATGAATTTTATCCTAAGGAAATCACGATTCAGGATGCGCGCCAAGTGAGCCATTATTTCATTAAACCGCCTACAAGTTTCCATAGATTATCTCGACCGAATCAGAAGCAAGTAAGATATACGGAACGAAATATCCACGGCATCCGCTATTCATCTGGAGACGTAGAATCTAGTGCGCTGAACGCTATACTTGAAGATCATTTGCTGTGTACCGATATAATTTATGTGAAAGGACGTGAACAGCTGGATTATTTAGAGATAATACTACCGCAATTGGTTCCCTCCAGCTGGCAGCACCTACCCAATGTGGTAAACGTTGAAAAATGTGAAAATTACTGGGATAACCCCCCACCACGTTTCCAAGTAGATGTACTCCGTTGTTCATATCATATGAATCCAAGTAAAAGAGTCAGATGCAGCAGGCGAAACTGCGAAGATCTTTTCCTTTGGGTATACAACCTATTGCCGCAATGAAGAAGAAAACAGTTACTTTCTACGAATCTAAAAATAAAGTGCATCTAATGAAAACGTGGACTTTTGCATCTACTGCAGCTCGGTGTAGATACTGGGAACTTTTTGCTGCGGATAGAGATAGATTCAAGAGAAGAATTGAAACGACTTCTAAAATTCTCAAGCCATTATTAGATATACATCTTGAAAAAATTCGCCAACTAAAATCGGAAATAACACACTACGACAACCAGTGTAAAATGGCTAAACAGTTTCAAAAGATAAACATTCAATACAAGTGGGATGATGTATTTACGAATCCTCATCGATTTTCCGCAGCGAAGAATGGACCTACATCTACAAGAATTGTACCTATTACGTTATAATATTATATTTATTATATTTTAATATGCTTAATATATGTTTACTTGTCCTTGTTTGTTTTATTTCCTCTCTCCCTCTACCTTTCATGAATAAGAAAAACCAGTTACAAGACTTTACTTTACTTCATTCGTTTATAGACAGTGGTCTGTTGCTTAACAACAATGGTCGTTTTACGTTCCAATTTCATAATTTTAACTGCAGTACTACAAAATGTGTTGTACGTACATGATATACACAACGTACACGAAATGTATGTATGCTACAGAAATGTTAGCGAGAATGATACATGTCCACATACGTTAATTCAGATGAAACGTAATATAGTTAATGGTGGAAAGCTGAGGGTCTTCGGGGCGTCAGTTCCGGAACATTCTAAATTCTACAAGTTGAGAATAACGTTTCAAAATAAATCGATTGGAGATTTTGATACCTGGAGGTCATTACCTATTTTAAACTGCTCCGATTATGAAGATGTATACGCAGACGCACTCATCGTAGCGTCTGAAAATACGACAACAGATTTGAATACAATTTCTGGACTTATTTACTTTATAACAGTCGCTACAATTGTATTAATACTGAAGAGTATTGCAAAAATCATTCAAAAGTATTATGGTTAATGTAGCGAAAACAGCATAAACTCCACATTTTTGCCGCAGTCCTCCAGATTGACTGGTATCAACAACATACGGTTCAGTAGCGCAGCTCCTTCAAGAATTACAACCCTACCACAATTGTATAATATTCAAGTTGTTATCAGGAAAGAAAGGGACTAAAAACACACTTTTGTTCAATATATCATAGTCAAGTATAGCAATAGGTGCTTTTAAAGAGAGCGTAATGTCTGGTAGGAAGCCAATCGAAGTAATGCCAAATTCCGTTCCTGAGGACGAATGCTGGGGACCGCCTGAAAAGGTTTGTCGAATATGTCGAAAGCGAGAACGAAACGTTATTTTTCTACCTTGCGCCCATGTGGAAGTCTGCTGGATTTGTGGAATGCATATAAAATTTTGTACTTTATGTTATAAAGAACTTTCAGCAACAGTTCGAATATGATGTTAAATAACTATCCCATATACATCATGTATTCCACCTACTTTATGCCAATAAATAGATAAAAAAATTTTTTATCTCGTTTCTTTTTCATATACCTATCGAGTCAGGTTGGCCGAGTGGTTAAGGCGCCTTGTTTAAGCCTTGGTTCCCAAACGGAGCGTGGGTTCGAATCCCCACACCTGACATTTTTGAAAAAAATTTAATTGCCTCCTGTGAGATTTGAACTCACGACCTCCGGTTTCCAAGACCAGTGCTCTACCACTGAGCTAAAGAGGCTCATGCTATGTTTGAATTGAATTTGAATTTTGAATTTTTGTTGACACTACAATTATAAAGAAAATAATGTATCAGGTTAGTCTATACTAAAAAGCAAGTCTGAACCTGTAGAAAACAGGTCTGAACCAGTAGAGAACAAATCTTATATTGAGGTGACCTTGACCCTAGGTGACCTTGACCTCAGACGATCAGAGGTCGATGACCTTGACCCAGACGACCAGAGGTCGATGACCTTGCCCCTAGACGACCAGAGGTTGTGACCTTGACGTGACCTTGACCCCAGACGAACAGAGGTCGATGACCTTGACCCCAGACGGCCAGGGGTAATGACCTTAACGTGACCTTGTCCCCAGACGACCAGAGGTCGATGACTTTGACCCCCTGACGACCAGGGGCCGATGACCTTGACCCCATACGACCAGGGTTCATGACCTTGACCCCAGACGGCCAGAGGTCGATGACCTTGACCCCATACGACCAGGGGTCGATGACCTTGACCCCCGACGCCCAGGGGTCGATGGCCTTGACGTGGCCTTGGCGACCAGAGGTCGATGATCTTGACGTGACTGGTCTAGAATGATGCAATACCGGATAAGAATGACGCAATGCTGTTTGGAGGTCATTGGCTTCGAATGATGCAATGCCAGATAAGAATGACGCAATGTTGTTAAAGGAAATAATATATCAGGTTACAGTTTATGCTAAAAAACAGGTCTGAACTTGTAGAAACTTGATCTCGAATGCTGCAATACCAGATAAGAATGACGCAATGCTGTTTGGAGGTCATTGACCTACCCTTATCATGACTGAATTTTAAATTTACCACCAACTGGCCATGTGACGTTACTTCCATGCCACCATGATACTTCTTATATGACGATACTTCCATGCCGCCATGACACTTCTTATATGACGTCACTTCCATGCCGCCATGACACTTGCATGCCAACACCCACGCATCTCTTGCACAACACAATGCCCACAAGAAGCCGCTGAAGGAGCGATGGACACTGGCCATGTGACTTTGACCCCAGGTGACCTTGACACGACCTTGACCCCAGGTGACCCTGGGGTGACCTTGACCTCAGGTGACCTTGACCTCAGGTGACCTTGACCTCTGGTGACCTTGACCCCATATGACCTTGACACGTCACTTCCCGGTCCAGAACCGGCCTTTTATATCTACTTTTTCATCTCAAGATTTTTGTATTTTATGTAATACTGTACATATGTATATACCGTAATCTGTATGTTTTATTTGATTATTATTTTGAAACTAATAAGTTAAATTCACAACATTTAAAAAAAAATACAACATAAGATCATTTCCAATGATTCGAAATGTAACGTAATAAATCATGTTTTATACTACTGCTATTCCTACTACTATCAATAAATCTCACTTATTATTCATTAAAAATATATTTTATTCTTTATACCTACTATACAGGGTGTTTCATAATATATGCGCAGGACTTCAGGATGTGATAGCTCGTCCAAAAATTTGAAAAAAAGCTTGTATTAACTTACCCTGTAAAATGCACTATTTTCGAGATACAGGGTGTTGAAATTGTAAAAAAAATTTCGTTTTTTGCGAATATCTCCGGAACCGTTTATCGTACAGAAAACAGCTTTTGTAAGCATTTACTACTCATAATAAGCTATGTTCTGCGCGAGAAAAAAATTTTTTCAAAGTCATAATTGGTGAAGATTTTGAAGAGAAGGTGGGTGTTTTTCTCCCCAACTTCTACGCCACTGGAAAAAGTACGGTTTTGAGACGCCCATTTGAACCGCCAATGTTTTCTACACAAAAACTGTACTCTTGGTCATAAGCTCTTAAGTTGACCGTTTTCGAGAAAAATCTACTTTTATGTTGAAAAACATGGTCAATTTTTTTAAATAAAATTTTTATTTTACTAAATGTATTATAATTTTTTTTATCAAGTAGGCTTTAAATTTTAAAACAAAAGCTACCTCCTGTCAAAATAACAATTAGTTTGTACCTGCGAAAAGTCAATTTGTATTACAAAAGTAAAAATGAATTACACAAACGCTGAAATGTGCGAAATGCATTACCTTTACGGAATGGCGAACGGTAATTCGGCAGAAGCAAGGCGGTTGTATCAAGAAAGACATCGTGATCGCCAAGTACCACATCATAACTTGTTTCAACTCATTCACCAACGACTATGGGAAAATGTCATGTCTCAGTTTGGAGCCGAAGTTATGTTTACCGATGAAGCATCTTTCTCGAGAGATGGTATTTTCAATTTTCACAATAACCACATATGGGCTGAAGAAAATCCACATGAAATTGCAGAAGGCAATCATCAGCAACAATTTTCCGTGAATGTTTGGGCTGGCATCGTCGGTGATCATTTGATAGGCCCACATTTTTTACCGAACAGATTAAACGGTGCAGATTATCGACAATTTCTAGAAGAAGTACTGCCGGAACTGCTGGAAGATGTACCGCTTCAAGTAAGAGAAAACATGTACTTTATGCATGATAGAGCTCCGGCCCACTTTAGTTTGGTTGCTCGCCAATACTTGGACGACGAATACCAAGACCGTTGGATCGGTCGAGGAGGTCCCCACCCTTGGCCCCCGCGATCTCCCGAACTTAATTGTTTAGATTTTTTCTTTTGGGGCCATCTCAAAACCCTAGTCTACGCTACTCCCGTTGAAAATGTTGATCAATTAAGAGAACGTATTGTTGCATCTTGCGACATAATTCGGAACACTCCGGAAATTTTCTTGCGTGTTAGACAGTCAATGCGTCGAAGAATTGCTGCGTGCATTGAAGCTAACGGAGGACATCTCCAACATTTAATTTAACTGTGTACGATTTGTTTTTTTTTTTTAATTTTGCAACCATGAAGTTAACGTTTGGTTTTGTTACTTGTTCTAACGATTAAATAAATTTTGTTTAATTAGTAAAAAAATTTTATTTAAAAAATTGACCATGTTTTTCAACATAAAAGTAGATTTTTCTCGAAAACGGTGAACTTTAGAGCTTATGACCAAGAGTACAGTTTTTGTGTAGAAAACATTGGCGGTTCAAATGGGCGTCTCAAAACCGTACTTTTTCCAGTGGCGTAGAAGTTGGGGAGAAAAACACCCACTTCCCCTTCAAAATCTTCACCAATTACGACTTTGAAAAAATTTACTTTTTTCTCGCACAGACCATAGCTTATTATGAGTAGTAAATGCTTACAAAAGCTGTTTTCTGTACGATAAACGGTTCCGGAGATATTCGCAAAAAACGAAATTTTTTTTACAATTTCAACACCCTGTATCTCGAAAATTGTGCATTTTAGAGGGTAAGTTAATACAAGCTTTTTTTCAAATTTTTGGACGAGCTATCGCATCCTGAAGTCCTGCGCATATATTATGAAACACCCTGTATATTATAATAATTTCAATGAACGCTACGTGTAAAAAGCTAATTCAATGAAAATTCAATTAAGACGCGAATCAGTCCGATGCACAATCATGAATATTCACGTAATTACAATGTTATGCAAAAATTTTGAGTATATCATGTGCTCAAATGAAAAAAGTTCGTCAAATATCAGTACAGGGGTAAAAAATGTCGGTCCGTCGAGAGAAATATACAGGTAAATCCGCTGGTTGTAACGTGAGGGATCTTTTGCTCGTATTTTGCGGGAAAAAAATTTTTATCAATCTAAAATGGGTCCAAGCGATGGTTTATTGCGTATACAAAGCAAAAAATATTGTCAGTTGGCGGTTCATGGGCAAAAGAGTAGTCAGTTAATGCGAAAAACATATCATTCGATGGGCGCACGAGCGCGCTGCCGCAGGGGGTTTGATTGCCTCAGCTGACGATCTTATTACCAACGATTGGCTAGCTGACTATTTTTATGGCACTGTATGCACTATAAGTTGCACTATATTTCAATTTCAGTACATAAAATATAATTTTCAATTATTTTTTCATCTCACCTGTTCCGACGGTCAGCTGACGTACTAATTACCATCAATGAGCCAGCTGACTAGCTTTAATCGACTAAACTCAGCATCAAATGCCTTATATTTGAGTTTGGTCCATTTAACGATTACAAAATTTTTTGAATTTCTATACGCGTGGGAGGGTAGGGTGGTATCCACCATTACCGTTCTAGGAGTTTTATATCATTGCCTGACCTTAGTTGGGATAAAAACTCATGTAAACTCAAATTTTTTATCTAGAAAATAACTCAACGAATTCTGCAGCTGGCTCCCGGACTCGCGCCATTATTCTATGGCTAGAAATTGGCCTCAATGATTTGGGATCGAGGGGGATTATCCCTCTTTATCCTGCCTCATCTCGTGTAGGCCTGGACAGCCTTCGTAGGTGGGCCCCATCCGTCGTCTACCCCGACCGCAAATGCGGCCGGTGTAGGCGCTTTGTGGGACCTCCTTTTGTCCTGGCTGGGCCCCGCCGGCTAGGGCCCTTTCTTCTGGCGCTCTTCTTGCTTCGCCGGCTCGTCTGTGTAAACCCCGGGGGTNAACAGCTGGATTATTTAGAGAAAATACTACCGCAATTGGTTCCCTCCAGCTGGCAGCACTTACCCAATGTGGTAAACGTTGAAAAATGTGAAAATTACTGGGATAACCCCCCACCACGTTTCCAAGTAGATGTACTCCGTTGTTCATATCATATGAATCCAAATAAAACAGTCAGATGCAGCAGGCGGAACTGCGAAGATCTTTTCCTTTGGGTATACAACCTATTGCTGCAATGAAGAAAAAAACAGTTACTTTCTACGAATCTAAAAATAAAGTGCATCTAATGAAAACGTGGACTTTTGCATCTACTGCAGCTCGGCGTAGATACTGGGAATTTTTTGCTGCGGATAGAGATAGATTCAAGAGAAGAATTGAAACGACTTCTAAAATTCTCAAGCCATTATTAGATAAACATCTTGAAAAAATTCGCAAACTAAAATCCGAAATAACACACTACGACAACCAGTGTAAAATGGCTAAACAGTTTCAAAACATGAACATTCAAGACAAGTGGGATGATGTATTTACGAATCCTCATCGATTTTCCGCAGCGAAGAATGGACCTACATCTACAAGAATTGTACCAATTACGTTATAATATTATATTTATTATATTTTAATATGCTTAATACATGTTTACTTGTCCTTGTTTGTTTTATTTCCTCTATTCCTCTACCTTTCATGAATAAGAAAAACCAGTTATAAGACTTTACAAATCATTATGTACTTCATTCGTTTATAGTCCTGACCTTGATATGACCTTGACGTGGCCTTGTCCCCAAACGACCAGAGATCATGACCGTGACAAGTCCTTGAAGTGACCTTGACCACCAGACGACCAGAGGTCATGACCTTGACTTGACCTTGACCCCAAACGGTCAGAGTTCGATGACCTTGACGTGACCTTGGTCTAGAATGATGCAATACCGGATAAGAATGATGCAATGCTGTTTGGAGGTCATTGCCCTCGAATGATGCAATACCAGATAAGAATGACGCAATGCTGTTTGGAGGTCATTGCCCTCGAATGATGTAATACCAGATAAGAATGATGCAATGCTGTTAAAGGAAATAATATATCAGGTTAAAGTTTATGCTAGCGTGGCAGTATTACAGGAAATAATATATCAGGTTTATGCTAAAAAACAGGTCTGAACTTGTAGAAACTTGACCTCGAATGCTACAATACCAGATAAGAATGACGCAATGCTGTTTGGAGGTCATTGACCTGCCCTTATCGTGATTGAATTTTAAATTTACCACCATCTGGCCATGTGACGTCACTTCCATGCCGCCATGACACTTCTTGCATGCCAACACCCGGGCATCTCTTGCACAACGACAATGCCCACAAGAAGCCGCTGAAGGAGCGCGCCGAACTCGATAAACACTGACCATGTGACGACCTTGACCCCAGGTGACCTTGACCCTAGTAGACCTTGACCTCAGGTGACCTTGACATGACCTTGACCCCCCCCGGTGACCTTCACGTGACCTTGGGGTGACCTTGGCCCAGGTGACGTTGACATGACCTTGGGGTGACCTTGACCCCAGGTGACCTTGCCACGTCACTTCCTGGTCCAGAACCGGCCTCATATATCTACTATAATTTTTGTCAGTGGCGTCTCCTAAGGGAGCTACGCTCTCCTAAAGGGGTAACCTCGGAAACAGTTTTTAATGCGTAACATCCAAACGGCTCGACATTAAGTCACGAAATTTTGGTGAGATCAAACGGCTCGACATTAAGTCACGAAATTTTGGTGAGATATTAACCTTGACGTGCTTAATAGGTCTCATAAAATACATTTCAAAATTTGCTACAGGGGCGTGAGAAAATGCAGGACCCAGGGATAAATTTAATCATATTTTTTTTGTAGTCTTTTTCTAGTTCCTGACTCGAAAATATTGAAATTTGAAGTATTTAACATAAAAAAGGTCCTCTTGTTAAATTTCACTAGAATGTGCCGTTTTCCAGTAAAATCGATTTCAATCATTCCCAACGTGCTCCAAATTCAACTTTCATTACATAGCNGGACAAACCTAACCTAACGTAATCCATCTGGCAAAAAAACCGGACAAACCTATCGTAAAAGTCACACATCCGGCAAAAAAACCGGACGAACCTACCCTAACGTAATCCATCCGACAAAAAACCGGACAAACCTAACGTATAAGTCATACATCCGGCAAATCGATGTGAATACGTTCAAATACTTCGTCAGGCCATTTCCATGGATTTATTTCAGTTTTAGGGGGACTTATCTTATGTAATGAGCAATTTGCACAACTCTGCTAAATTCTCAATATCCTTATTTATTCCCGGCCCAAAAAATTAATTTCTAGCCATATTTTTCATTTTAATTAATGTAGACATAAAATTATACAATAAATTCGTCTCCATTCATGGAAATGCAGTAATTGCTAACATGTCTTCCTCAAAATTCTACAAATTTGCGAAGTCGTTTTTGTTAAATTATTGTTTTTATAGCATTGATAAATTTATGTCTTTTATTTATTAGGGCTATCAGTTGTATTTTAATCTGTTGTATTTCTGTCGGTATTTTAAATGTATATTAATGTACAAGTTTATTTGTGACTTCAAATGTACTGTTGTATATAAAGTGGTCAATAAACAAAACTTACTTACTTACTTACTTACTT
>NW_019417513.1:71682-72604 GCF_000390285.2 Anoplophora glabripennis
AAGCAAGCAAGCAAGCAAGCAAGCAAGCCAGCAAGCAAGCAAGCTAGCAAGCAAGCAAGCATGCAAGCAAGCAAGCCAGCGAGCAAGTAATAAGTAATTAAGTAAGCCAGCAATTAAGCAAGCAAGCAACCAATAAAGCCAGCAAGCAAGCAAGCCGGCAAGCAAGCAAGCAAGCCAGCTTGCAAACAAGCAAGCAAGCCAGCAAGCAAGTAAGCAAGCAAGCAAACAGGCAAGCAGGCAAGCAGGCAAGCAAGCAAGCTAGCCAGCAAGCAAGTAAGCAAGTAAGCAAGTAAGTAAGTAAGTAAGTAAGTATGTATGTAAGTAAGTAAGTAAGGAAATGAGCAAGCAATCAAGCAAGCAAGCTAGCAAGTAAGTAAGAAAGTAAGCAAGTAAGCAAGCTTACTAACTTGCTTGCTTGCTTGCTTGGTTGATTGCTTGCTTCCTTACTTAATTACTTACTTGCTTGCTTGCTTATTTCCTTACTTACTTACTTGCTTGCTTGCTTGCTGGCTTGCTTACTTTCTTGCTTGCTTGCTGGCTGGCTTGCTTACTTGCTTACTTACTTACTTACTGGCTTGCTTGCTTGCTTAATTACTTACTTACTTGCTTGCTTACTTACTTACTTACTTACTTACTTACTTGCTTACTTACTTACTTACTTACTTACTTGCTTGCTTGCTTGCTGGCTTGCTTGCTTGCTTGCTTGCTTCCTTACTTACTTACTTGCTAGCTTGCTTGTTTACTTACTTCCGGAAGTATGACTTTTGCGTTAGGTTTGTCCGTTTCTTTTGCCGGATGGATCACGTTAGGTTAGGTTTGTCCGGTTTTTTTGCCGGATGTATGACTTTTCCGTTAGGTTTGTCCGGTTTTTTTGCCGGGTGGATTACTTTTACGTTAGGTTTGTCCGTTTTTTTTGCCTGAT
>NW_019417513.1:72801-75921 GCF_000390285.2 Anoplophora glabripennis
AATATATATATGTATATATTTAATGTATATATTTATTTAAAACGCTTGCATACATGTGCGTGAATTACAGCGGAGTAAGAACAGTTTGTTACAATACTTATAGGGAATGAAAAAGCTTCACAGCTATCGGAGTTCAAATAGAGACGTGCGCACACACTGAGTGGGGTTCCAATCCCACCTATTAGACTGCAAATGCCCAGAGTAGACGTTCGACCGCTCTCGAATTCGGCGACCAATCTCCCCTTGTTTTGGCGGTGGAACTAGCGTGTCTCCGCAGAAAGGGTACTGGGATTTTGGTCCTCGTCGGCTCGGGGTTGCACTCGGTGGGGACTCGAGGTGTGTCTGTGGGGTATCTGAAAATCAGTTTGGTATTAATAAACGCCTGTTGGCGTGTTAGCGGACAGCTTCGGGTCTCTGGTCATCTCTGGAACGGCTCTGGGACGGCGCTTCGAAAGGTCGGCGAAATTACATCTTTGCCGGCCCCTGGTGGCGGATCCATAGAAAATTCTGCCCTTTTGGAGGCTGATTCGTCCGAATTGAGTGGAGGCGGTTCGAATGAGCCCGCTCCGAAGGTTGAGGGTCGCCGGGAACCATTAGTGGGTGGTGGCGCCTCGAAAATTAGAAAGATTAGCTAAATTCCACTTTATCGGCTCTAGCATCCGATCCTCTGGAATTATCTTCGGTTTCGACTTAGTTTCTGTCGAATTAGGTCGCGGCGGTCCTAACGAGTCTATCCAGAACGTCGTAGGTCGCCGGGAACGATTGAACAGCTGTAGCGGCTCAAAATATAGAAAGATGAGTAAATCTTTGATTTATCGGCTCTGACTGCCGATTCTTTAGAAACGCGTCTTATTTCGACTGGGTTTCTGGTACTTGGACTGCGACGATCCTTACGAGCCTATCCAGAACGTCGTAGGTCGTCGGGAATGGAAACATGCGTAAAATTCCAACTTTCCGTTTTTTCGCGTGTCCGTTTTCATGGTAGGACCTAGGGGTTTCCTATGTAGGTCTAGCATGCCTTATCTCGTGCTTGGCTGTCGCAGAGACGTATAAATGATCATTTCCAGCCAGGTTGGAAAGATTGGTGAATTTCGAAAACGCTCGAAAAACTTGTATTACGACACTGGCTTGCTTGCTAGCTTGCTTGCTTGTTGGCTCGCTTGCTGGCTTGCTTGCTGGCTTGCTTGATTTTTTGCTTGCTTGCTTGCTGGCTTGCTTGCTTGTTAGCTTGCTTGCTTGCTGGCTGGCTTGCTTGCCTGCTTGCTTGCCTGCTTGCTTGCTGGCTTGCTTGCTGGCTTGCTTGCTTGCTTGCTTGCTGGTTTGCTCGCTTGCTTGCTTGATGATGATGATGATGAAGATCCTTGTAGGGGGCTATTAAAAAGACACAACAAATTTCCACTACCTTGTCTTTTTATTTTTGAAACATTATTGTATATTAGGGAAAATCTATAAAACTTTACAATGTATTCTGATCTACATGGTTATAACACACGACATGCAAGCGATTTGGTGGCTCCATATTCTCGTATACGCCTGTCGCAAAAGAACAAGGTAGACACAAACTTATACAATAAATTCGTCTCCATTCATGGAAATGCAGTCATTGCTAACTTGTCTCCCTCAAAATTCTACAAATTTGCGAAGTCGTTTTTGTTAAATTATTGCTTTTATAGCATTGATGAATTTATGTCTTTTATTTATTAGGGCTATCAGTTGTATTTTAATCTGTTGTATTTCTGTCGGTATTTTAAATGTATATTAATGTACAATTTATTTGTGACTTCAAATGTACTGTTGTATATAAAGTGGTCAATAAACAAAACTTACTTACTTACTTGCATGCTTGCTGGCTTGCTTGCTTGCTTGCTTGGTGGCTTGCTTGCTTGCTGGCTTGCTGGCTTGCTTGCTGGCTTGATTGATGGCTGGCTGGCTTGCTTGCTCGCTTGCTTGCTTGCTGGCTTGCTTGCTGAACTGCTTGCTTGCTTGCTGGCTTGCTTGCTTGCTTACTTACTTTCTTACGCTTGCTGGCTTGCTTGCTTGCTGGCTGGCCTGCTTGCTGGCTGGCTTGCTTGCAGGCTTGCTTGCTCGCTTGCTTGCTTGCTTGCTGGCCTGCTTGCTTGCTGGTTTGCTCGCTTGCTTGCTTGCTGGCTTGCTTGCTTATTTGCTTACTTGCTGGATTGCTTGATTGCTTGGTTGCTGGCTTGCATGGTTGCTTGCTTGCTGGCTTGCTTGCTTGCTAGCGTACTNATTTGGTGGCTCCATTTTCTCGTATACGCCTATCGCAAAAGAACAAGGTAGACATAAACTTATACAATAAATTCGTCTCCATTCATGGAAATGCAGTAATTGCTAACATGTCTTCCTCAAAATTCTACAAATTTGCGAAGTCGTTTTTGTTAAATTATTGTTTTTATAGCATTGATGAATTTATGTCTTTTATTTATTAGGCCTAGCAGTTGTATTTTAATCTGTTGTATTTCTGTCGGTATTTTAAATGTATATCAATGTACAAGTTTATTTGTGACTTCAAATGTACTGTTGTATATAAAGTGGTCAATAAACAAAACTTACTTACTTACTTACTTACGTACTTACTTACTTGCTTGCTTGCTAGCTTGCTGGCTTGATTGCTTGCTGGCTGGCTTGCTTGCTTGCTGGCTTGCTTGTTTGCTTACTTACTTACTTTCTTACTTGCTTGCTGGCTGGCTAGATTGCTTGCTGGCTTGCTTGCCTGCTTGCTTGCTGGCTTGCATGTTTGCTTGCTGGCTTGAATGCTGGCCTGCTTGCTTGCTGGCTCGCTGGCTCGCTTGCTGGCTTGCTTACTTGCTTGCTTGCCGGGTTGCTTGCTTGCTTGCTGTCTTGCTTGCTTACTCACTTAATTTTTGCTTACTTGCTTGCTGGCTTGCTTGCTAGCTTGCTTGCTTGTTGGCTCGCTTGCTGGCTTGCTTGCTTGCTGGCTTGCTTGCTTGCTTTTCTGCTTGCTTGCTTGCTTGCTGGCTTGCTGGCTTGCTTGCTTGTTAGCTTGCTTGCTTGCTGGCTGGCTTGCTTGCCTGCTTGCTTGCCTGCTTGCTTGCTGGCTTGCTTGCTGGCTTGCTTGCTTGCTTGCTTGCTTGCTTACTT
>NW_019417513.1:78115-81589 GCF_000390285.2 Anoplophora glabripennis
GCTTGCTTACTTGCTTGCTTGCTTGCATGCTGGCTTGCTTGCTTGCTGGCTTGCTTACCTGCTTGCTGGCTTGCTTGCTTACGTACTTACTTGCTTGCTTGCTTTCTTGCTTGCTTGCATGCTTGCTTACTGGCTTGCTTGCTTGCTTGCATGCTGGCTTGCTGGCTTGCTTGATTGCTTGCTTGCTTGCTGGCTTGCTTGCTTGCTGCATTGCTTGCTTACTTACTTACTTGCTTGCTGGCTTGCTTGCTGGCTTTATTGGTTGCTTGCTTGCTTACTTGCTTTCTTACTTAATTACTTATTACTTGCTTGCTTGCTTGCTGGCTTGCTTGCTTGAATGCTTGCTTGCTTGCTAGCTTGCTTGCTGGCTTGCTTGCTTACTTCCTTCCTTACTTGCTTGCTTGCTTATTTCCTTACTTACTTACTTACTTGCTTGCTTGCTTACTTGTTCGCTTGCTTGCTAGGTTGCTTGCTGGCTTGCTTACTTGCTTACTTACTTACTTACTTGCTTACTTACTTGCTTNTTTTATATTTTGATTTAAAATTTGATGTATTGAATTTCTACTCTAAATTCTTTAAATGAAAGATGTATTTAAAATAACAAAATATCAATATATTACTAGATTTAGCAGGTTATGGGTTTTGTTACAATTTACAATTGTTGTAATCCTTAAACTAGATGAATGAACAATAAATTTCCCCCTAAATTTCTACTATAACAGTGCATAAATGTGTTTATACTGTCAGTAGTTGAATTGGTTAAAATCGTGCATTAGTTGCATATAAATATGCAGTGAGAATTTTGATGGAAAGATTTATATAGCGCTTTGTGTTTCAAATTTGCAAAGTTTAATATACATATATCGACACTTACAATGACAGATTTCTTGCTGGTTGTTAAATTCGCATGTAACCACGCTGTATGGCGAAATCTCCTATTGTTCTAGCCTGCGCGCCTGCGCGACTTCGTGTGCACGCCTGATCGTCGCTGAGGCGCCGGGGGACCCTCCGGCGCTACTAACCGGGTTTACTAGTAAGTCTCTGTCAGTTGAAAACCTCAATTCCAGTTGAGGTCGTTCTCTAGTCAAATCTGGCCGAGAACTGTCAATATTGATTCCAGGTTGTCCGTCCGACTGACTGAAGACGCCTTCTAGTGATTCTGTAGAAGTGAGAGACTCCTGGAGTATCTCTTCCTCTACATCCATCGTTGGGCGGGGCCCACAAGCGCCTACGTATTCCCTTGAGGTCATAATATATTGCACAATTGAGATTGTCTTAGAAGTCGGGTAAACAGTATCACCCCACTCAACTTTTACCTAACGAGATTATTGCTTTACGACTTACGGTTTATTTCGTCTATGGTTATATGCATGCATTGTTTACAAATCTCTAGCTCTATTAAAAAGTCTTTCCTCACTAACTATTAGTTTCTTGACAAAACCCACTACTCTTAGGAACCACAGATGATGGTATAAGTTCAGAATTGACAGGATTTCTCCCAGGAAAAGACACAAGTCTCCACAGGATGTATATTACAAGTACACAATGTCTTAATACTTGTTTGCAAAAGGACTCGTGGTCAAGTAAGTTTTTTACACCCGGTATCGCGCGATACAGTCTCTTGGTCATTAGTCTCGATTTCCACACGATGCAGTTCACGATCTGCAACTAATTCCCGCTCTTCTTTTACGTTTTCTTCCCAATTAATTGCAAATAACGCGGTGTGACAACCAAAATTCGACAACTTTATTCTCCGCTGTCAATTTTGTCCTCTGCTGTTGATCGTCTCGCGTTCTCGATTTTTTTTATATTTACCTTCCTATATTTGCAATAACTCGCGATCGATCCCGGTCCGCGACACTATCCGTAGTCGCGCTGGTCTGACGTTCTCTCGTTGAACTGGCGTCTCGTCGCGGAAATTGCCAAAGTATCCTTTATGTGCTGTTACAGGAATTCCGCCAGGTGAAACTACACTGCACTATATTTTTTAAAGATTTCACTTGTCACTTTTTTATTTATGCCAATTCACCTTGTTTCAATTTGTTGTTTTACCAGTTGCTTGTGTTGAGACTGTTTTTTCACTTCCACTAATGTAACATTTTGACTGTTAAATTTTGTCACGACATTAGATCACCAAATAAGTATACAAATTTTTACTGATTTGTTGATTATAACTGATGGAAATTGTTTTTCTAGGAACAAAACTAACGATGTTACTGCTGCAGGTAAACATGGAAGACTGGCTACCTCGAGCCCGGATATTGGTTTTATTATAGCTTTATAGCTGTTTTACATTGACAATTTATTCATCAATAAACGAAGTTCTTCATCAATTAATTCATGAATTTATTGGTAAACAGTGTGGTTTTACACTGCTTTGTGAAGTTTTTTGACGTATGAATCAGTTCTACCAATGAATCAAGGAAGCAAATAAATTTCAAAAATGTCACTTTTCCACTCATAATTGTAGTGATACAACAGCGGTACCGTTCCGACACATATTATATAAATATTAGTTTTTGTAAATAACAAATCACGAAAATTGGAACATGCTCTAATTCGTCAAGAACTTGATGAATAAATTGAAGAAGTTATTTAACAGCTGATTTGGTGCATTACACTTGTCCAATTTCTTGATGAAGCGACTTCATCAATTAATTGATCAATAAATTGTCAATGTAAAACAGCTTTTAGACGTGGGAAACAAATGAAATATACTATAGCAACGTAAAATAAGCATTTTTGAAATTTTATTTATGTAAATACTGGTTTATGGATTGAATTGAGGTGCACGAAATTTCTATTTCCAGCTCCCTTGCATTTTTCTGCATCTTTTGACACCAATTACACGTATCTAGGTTAAGTTAAAAGTTATGCCAAAATTTTACTTATTTTTACAAAATTCACCTTAATTTTGATGAATAGACCAATTCTCAGCATGTCTGTCCTTTCTATGTCTTTAGTACTACCTATTAAACACCTTTTACACAGTCTTTATTTGTTTTTTCAGATGTAAACGAAAGAAAGTTTTTGAGTACTCCGCTCCGACAAGCATTCTAAAGTCTACACAACAAATTAACCTTTGGTTGGAGTTTAAGCACATTTTATGGAGTTATGAGGGTCATTTACATTCTGCACATATGATTTTGCAGTCTTGATGCACTTTTACAACTAACAATTTACAAAACTTTAACGGAACAACAACTGTCAAGATTTATATGCTACAGAAAAGGTTTTCACATAGGTTTAATTCTACACATATATTCAAATTCAAATTTAGTTATAACTTTGACAGTCGAGACGTTTTGTCATGAAAATTTCATTAATTACAAATTTTTAACATACTATCTATACCCATCTTCCATTTAAGTCCATTATAGTAATTCACATTCTGTTAGTGACTATTTTAATTATATTTAATATCCAACTTTGTGTTAATTCGACACTTTTTTGTCTCGGTGCCGATAAAAAATT
>NW_019417514.1:0-15316 GCF_000390285.2 Anoplophora glabripennis
GCCAACAAAAAAAAGTGGTGGGGGGGGGGGGAAAAAGGGGGGGGGGGTGGATTCAAACTCCCCAACTTACACTACTAAATGGAAAATTTTCAAATGAAGTATGTTTTTTCAAATCTTTTTTTTATTTATAAAGTACGATAAACTTTCAATACAAGAAGTAAAAAATACAGCAGTATATAAACAATGAAATACTTATACTTTGCATCACAGCACATATCAACCTTATACATTTTGATAAATTATGACATTTTTAATATCATTTTCCATTGTAAAATTAACATTTCAATAATTTCATATATTTTATTAGAATACTTATTTTTGGCTTCAAAAATATCGTATCACATAGTAATACTACATATATCAAATTGTATTATACTTTTATCAATACAATAGTTTTAAACCCTTATCTTATAAGAAACATTTGTATTCACAGAAGTCCATCATAGTAGTATGCTACTTATGCATGTAACTAAATCATCTTCCACTCGAGTCACTTCGTGATAACAGTTTGTACATAATATAAAATACGCAAAAGTTCTTTGCAAAAAGAGCAGTGCATGCTTATGTCGATTAGTTAATGTCCTCAAACGGTGTGCGGAGGTTCTGGCTCCACAATCTTCTTTTCAACAGCTTTTTTTCTGCTTGTGCTACTTTCTGTTCTAATTCTCAAGCACTCATACCTTCTTTTGATCACAAATTTTCCTTTCTATCGACTCTGTTCTTCATCTGACATTTTATAGGTTAAAGCAATTCTAGTCATAAAGAATATTTTTCTTTACATTGGCAGCAATGATTATTTAGCACGGTAAGTATAGGTCCCCCCGCGTCCCTCTTCACCCCACGGTGAAGCACCCGATCCTCCTAATTTGCGTTGTGACAAACTTTCTGTGAGAATCCGGATGTCACACCAAAAAGTCGCCGTCCTGGTAACAGCAGTGGAGAAAAATACGAGTATAATCCAGGAGTTTTGATTAGAACAGGTTTACTTCCATTTATTTACCATATATAAAATTCAGCACTGGCAAATCGGTGATGGTCGGTACTAATATTCGGAAAATCGAAATCTTAACTTTTCTCTGATTCAACTTTCAACTCGGGTTGACGACTATTCGGGAAGGACGGGAGAGTGAGGAACTCCAAGAGGGAAAGGACCGACCCTCGGAGTTTCAGGAAATGGTTCCAAGAACAGGCGGAAAAATTGCCGACGCTCTGTTCCCAGACGCAATAATGAGGAAGTAGGAACCTTTGTAGGAAAATTGCCGATACCAAGAGGGGAAGAGGACTTACTTCGTGTTGAGGAAAATTGCCGATCAACATTACTGCCTTTCATGTGCTGAGCTGGGCTTTTATAGCCGATTGGTGACGTGGACAAACTGTTCATCGGATATTAGTACTCGGATAGGTTTACATGAAAAATTGTAGATTTTGAAATTGTACTTCATATAATTTCCATGTATTTTCTGTTGCTGAATCCGAATTCGAGGGCAGAATTGCCCCATTATCTCAGGCATTTTAGGTGGGTCACGTGACTAAAAACGTGACCTAACAAAACCCCTCCATATCTTTTTAATACTTGAAAATATCGAAAAACTAGCTCTGGCGTCCTTCTGCATTTCGTCTGAGGATACCAGCAAACCAAACCGCATCCTTCTAGGTCGAGAAATAAAAAAGTTACGGGCTGCTAGCTAGTTTCAAAAATTGTGGGTGGATCACGTGACTAAAAACATAACCTAACAAAACCGCTTCATATTTTTTTAATTTTATTTTTAGTTTAACCGTTGAAAATATCGAAAAACTAACTCTGGAGCCCCTCTAGCATTTTTTTTATTTTCATACTCGACCTGGTTGGTTTTCACATGGCTTTTTAACTCCGACAAAAAAGCTTAGGGTGATGGTCCAATTCTGACCTGGGGTTTGAATTCAGCAGGAAAAAATAGATGGGTTCTTTAATAGAGCAATTTTTTGTGTGTCGGTGTTATTTTAGTTATACCCCATAGTCTTGCAATTATTTTCTACAGTTTATACAATTATACTTAATGCTGATCTCTCTAAAAGCGAGATTTTCCTTACTTTCAGTATTTAAGGGTGTTTTTTTGCTATTTAAAAAAATGGAGCATCGAAATACATAGGATATATAGGTCTAATCTTTGGAATAAGCCACTTTTTATTTTTTGTGTGCCTGTGTTATTAATCGCTCGCTGTTTATTTGATATTTCTTGTACCCCTCTCTCGTTGCTACAATAATTAGTAATCTTGTCTTTAAGACTGGATATATTTTGCGTACCTAGATTTCTGGTGTCAAGGAACATTATTTGACTTCATTTGATGGGATATTGGGATTTTTTTTTTAATTTATAAACTTAATACACACCTATCTAAAATAAAGTAAATGTACAGGGTGATTCACTATATTTTGACCCCCCATTAACTCTTTTGTAATTAGAGTTACAAAAAAATGTGAAATACAAAAGTTGCACGTTTTTTATGAAGTTTTCGAAAATGATAGTAGAAAAACAAATGAAGTCCAAACAAAATGATCGCGGATGTTAACTTTGTTAATTTAAATGGAACACCCTGTATATTTTTAGATATTTGGATAGAAGGTTCCCTGTCGGGCATATTTACATCGTTATCCTAATTAGCAAACCTCGTAACTCCACGTTTTTCTCAAAACAACACATGAAAGCTACATTACCTCGTACTTGTAAATAAGTTCTAAAAGTGAAAAAACGAGAAATAGCAAATCTCTTTAACTCCAGTCCAGGCGATAATGTTACAGAAAATCTCGTAACTCCATCTTGTTTATTTCAGATCAATGTGCATTTGTGATTGTGAATATTATTCAGTTGTTATTTATTTAGTTTTATTGTGGTCAAATCGTTTTTAATATGTAAAAGTGTAAAATAAATTTGTTTGTGGTAAGTATTTTCTAGAAATTTAGCCAAGTTGACACATGGTGGTAGAATAATGTGTAATGTACAATCTTATCGGTAAAAAAATTGACCTTGGGGGGTCAAATGGATCCCACACATGATACATCTGAGAATTTTCCGCTCTTTCCGAATCGGGGATTGAAAATAAAAGTTTCCATTTAAAAAACTACGTTGACTTTGAAATGACCTTGAAAATGACCTCTAAGGTCACAGACAAGGTCACGACAATATGTGTTCCTTGGAGATCAGTAACTATTATTTGAACCATTTTTCACGTAACCATATACTTTGGATTTTAAAAGAGGTGTACGGATGGTCTGGGACACCCCGTATAATGAACGCTTAAAATTAGCAAGAGATAAATATGATCAGTTGCAATAATTAAAGAGTACTTTCATAAAGACTACCGTTCATTTTCTGTGATTTGCCATATTTATAAAACTAATGTTCTAAAGTAATACACTATAATGACTATTTTTTTTTAAATTTATATTTTTTTAATGTAAACTCGTTCAGTTTAATTTAAATTAACTTACACTTCCATGTAGTTTCATTTTTTTAAATGTACTTACCTTGTTACTCCAGCTCACTAGAAAATGTAATAAGAAAACTAAGTACTCCATAAAAAATGCAAAAACAATTAAAAGGGCCTAACAATTGCCTTTATTTAACGTACATAAATGTGTTCAACCATCTTATGCCAAAATACTCTCATATAAGTTTATAGAAAATTAGAAAATAGTTTTTACTGCCTCCTGGAAATTTTCATTTTTGGACATACGAGATTTGCTAATTAGGGTAACGATATAGGATTTATTGGGTTTATCTCTAACAATAACCGAGATACTATTTAAAAACGAAAAGAAGGTTTTTTTTATTAAGAAAATAAGGCTGAGAGGCCTAATTACACATGGACAATGTTATACATATGGTAAGAATTGACAGTGACAGTAATGTCATTACATTGTTTTTGATTGACAATTTGTATTATTATTTAATTAAAACAGAAGTAGAAAATTCAAATATTATTAGCAATTAAATAGAGTATGGAGAACTTTATTTTAATTCCTCTAATGTTTCAATTTTTTTATTTTGTGTATCCCATTTTATTCGTATCAGTGTCCGATACGTCAAAATATATTATAACTAAATCTGTAAATGCTAATGTAATTGAAAAAAAACAAAAATCCCTGAAAGAGGTCTAACAATTACAAGATATCTAATTTTCTCAATAAAAAATCTCTTTTTTGTTTCTTATTAGTAACTCGCTTATTATTGGAAATGGACCGAACAAACTCTATATGGCTATGATGCTCAACAGAGAACGCTCTATCCAAATATGTAAAAATATACAGTGTTCCATTTAGATTAACAAATTTAACATCCGCGGCTATTTTGTTAGAACTTCATTTGTTTTAATATTATCATTTTTGGAAAAAATATAAAAACGTGCAACTTTTGTATTTCATATTTTTTTATACCTCTGAAAACAAAAAAGTTAATGGGTGGGGATCAAAATACAGTGAATCACCCTGACAAGAAGAGCTAATAATAAAACATATTTTTAAAAATATTAACACAAAGTTTTAATCAGTCTTTACTTTTTTAACCTCTCTCGACAGTTTCCAATTTTATGTCGTTAAGCGCTTATTTTTTTGTAGCGTTTATTCTTTTATTAGCCCTATACCGCGCCCCGACAGGCAATTTTCCGGGCTGCGGTATGAAGTTCGTTACAGGGTCGGGCGGGGTATAGGCGATGAAAACTCGATGTACAGAGTTAATAACTAAATTCGGCATGCGTTTGACAGAACATCAATTACCATTGCCACAAACAGCAGGTGTGAATAACAAAGAGAAATAATTTTAAATTTGCTTTGATTTAGAGGGTTCTAATATAACAAAAGCCCGTTAATGTTTGAAATTTCAATTGATCCGCTCAAATAGAATAAAGCCGTTGTTTAGGAATCGGGTACAGTTAGGGTATCGCAATTCTGATTTGTCACTGGAATTTCGCCGTACCGCAGACATGCGTGCGCTTTGACAATGAATTCGATTTATCGCCGGTAATGTAAAACGCTATGGTCAATTCGAAATTCCAAATATGCTCCTATTTTCCACACCACAAAGTTCCACACAAAAGTAGTACCTCTATTGTGTATTTTAAATTAGATACATACAAAAAAAATGCCAATTTTACACTAAATTTACTCCATTTTTGGTAAAGGAAAGTCCTTATGGAAAAGGGGTAAATTACACCTTCCCAATTTGGATAATTTTACCATGATTCTTGAGTATTTTTTTTTAATAACGATTTGTGGAACCTACTTGCAATAGTACAAATATCGGTGCAAATATATTAATACATCAGTGGTGTTAATTTCAATAAAATTTACACCGTATACCTAGGGTAAATTAATAGGATATTTCAATAAAAATGAACCTCACGCACACACGCACGCCCGCACACACACCCACACGCCCGCGTTCACGCTCCCGCACACATGCACACACCCATACCCACCTCCACCTGATAAAATTTTAATGTTTGACACGGTACCCAGTAATTCTTAATTGAATTTCTCAAAATCATGGGCGCCAGTTTTATTCGAGTTTCTTTTTATTTCTAACAGGTAGTTTCCAATAGAGTAAAAGTGACCGTATCCAAAATTATTCAATTTCTCAAATAATTAAAAAAAATGTTAAATTAGATATTTAAACAAAAAAGTTTAATTTAAATTAAAAACCATATTTCTGTATTGTTTTTACTAAAAATGTAAAGAATCTTTATTAGCGGAAGAAAAATCTTTTTAAAATTGGTTATTTCTGTGTTTCGGTGTTGGTCTGGTGAGGATAAAATAGTAATAACCAACTGTTTATTTTTATAAATGATGACGCATAATTGCAGTAGTCACGAATTGGAGAATGCGCTGTTGATACATGTATATTGACCAAAATATACGCGAGTCATTTTCTCCCGTGTCATGCTCCAAATGTTGTAAGATTTATAATATTTGTTTAAAGATGACAGCATCGAACACTTATGCGATATGTCATGTGCGAATATAACGTGTCATTCCCCCTCGACTGCAGCAGTTCTTAATATGTTCTCAATTTTTTGTTAATTGAGTTAATCTAAAATGATTCTAAAAATTTATATTACACTTATTCGTTTATTATTTTTGCCTGTTTTTTAATGCACAATGTGTCTATTTTTAGGACTAATCTGTCCCCCGGTATTATTTCGCCATATTCCAGGAATAAATCTCAGATTCGAGTCCGAATAAAATCCAAATAGAAACGTAAACCTACGACAGATAAAAATCGAATACGTTACGTAACATTAATGGGTACTATTTCACTTTAATACGTGCTTCTACAATTCTTGGCTGCTTTTCAAACACGCTAAATTTTCGTGGTTGACTGTGGACCGTCTTATTAGCACATTGTTACAAGGCAAATGTATGTGGCAATATCTTCTGTATCTTGATTATAGTCCAATTAAATAAGCCTTTAAATCGAAATTTTTGTTAACTTGCCTGAATTTTTGATATGAGTTAGTTTGAGGTATATTTTGACAATAAATGACAGTTATTTTTTGCTCAACCCCCAGCCAATGGTGAAAAAAGATAAAACAAAATATAAATAAAAAATTGTTTTAGTTTTGTTAAATAATTAAAATTAACGATTAAAAATTTGAAATTGTTGTAACTTTCTTATTAAAAATTAAATTTCTCTGAAAAGAAAGGTTACATTTTTTAGAGTAAGTTGAAAAAAAAATACAAAATTCATTAATTTTTCTGCTTGTTATGATTTTTTAAATTTCTGAAATCTTCCCTTAATTTCTAGCCTCTCTAACTCTGTTAATTTTAATAATACAAAAAAAAGTCAAGAGGCCATTATCATGTATAATTGTATGCTTTACAACTTCTATACTAAACTTATTTTTCTATCCCTTACCCCTTTTGAGTTATCTTGTAAGACCCCTTTGTTTTATCTTTTTCACTCTTGACTGGGGGCTGTACAAAAAATTACTGTCACTTATAGTTATAACGGATCAAACTAACACATATCAAAAATTCAGACAAGTTGACCAAAATTTCGATTTAAAGGCTTATTTAATTGGACTATTGTAATTGTTCGAAACAATATTTATGGAATTAAGGAATTAGTAACTTGAAATTTTCAGACATTAGATATTAGATATTAGAAATTAAATTAAATTAGTCAATCATTTTATTGTCCAATTCTGGAAATTCAATTCCTGTATCTGGTTAGATTTGGTTTTATGTTGCAGAATGTAGGAAATCTAATAAACAATATTTTAGAATAATTTTAATTCTATCATTCTAATAGGTTCGACAGATTAGACAGACGATTTGTTCATCATTTGAAATTTTCAAATTTAAAAAAAAATGTTTTTTTTCCAACTGTCACAAACCTATGACATTTTTTGACTGACAGAAGATTCTAAGGTTGACATTTTCCTTTCTGAGAAAAAAAATGGCATCTTAGTAACAAAAGTATCCATTTTTAATCCTAGGAGCTAAAATTGACACTTTTAATCCTTAGATTAAAAGCGTTAATCAAGTTTTAATTTATAAAAGTTTATTCAATGTAGCCTTCCGCTACAGTGCTCGATCTTCATCCTTCCTGTCTTTAAGACAAGTGAGGTCACCACCGCACCACCTTCAACTAAAAAGGTAGCAGACGTTCGTCGTAATGCGTGTCCACTATACTCTTTCAGTTGTCCAGCTTCAAAAATTTTGCCACTTCTTGCACAGATTTTAAGAATACCGACCACCATTCGATGACACTTTCCACTAACATATCTAAGAAATAATCGACGTTCTACCATTCTGGGTGGACGTACAGCAACATATTTTAGATAAAAACTTAAATAATAATTGTCTCCCAGCATAGTAAAAGAACGTGGTCTTTTGGTTTTGCTATTGGGAATTTTTATAATTAATTTCACTTCTTCAACATTATCAATTCCTATAAAGAAGCTTTTTAAAATTTTAGTTTTTTATTTTTTTTGTCATCAAATATAAATTATCAGGTGCAGTATTCAAAAAGCAATCAATTTACTCCTTCCAAATATTCGCGATCTTTTGCGTGCATATCTCTCATTTTGTCTCGTAAGAAAAGCACCAATCCATAAAACGTTGGTAAACACACTCATAAATTTCTGGAGATTTCTTTCCGAGAACATTCAAAGAAACCTCTTTCGCACACTCCCAGTATCTCCTTAGATACACCTAAATCTTCATTAAATCTCATTTTTACAGTTTTTGAAATAGAACCACAAATCACAGGTGAACTTAATTAGCAATATGGATTCACAACGTATCCATGACTACATCGATATGTCCTATTTAACTACTTTGCTTTATTATCCAAATTTGGTTGGGATAATTTCAAAGCACAAATTAATAATTAAATGGGGGATTTAAGTTGGATAAGAGATAGCATGTTCTATTTGGATTAAAAGTCTCTTTTTGTCTCGCAATTTTGCATCCGCTCAGCTAAGGTACGCTTCCCCTCGCAAATACAAAATTTACTCGCCACAAAAGTAACACTTTTATGCCTCATGTAACAATATACTTACTATTTTATTGTTAACGACTGATTCTTATCTATTTGCACAAGCATATTTCTCGAAGTTATAAAACGAATTTGACTGTTTTTTTCAATGTTGTCTCTAGTTTTTCAAAGTTTTTATTTCCCTTTTTTCTTTATTACTTCTTTCATCGTTTTTTCCCTTCTCCAATTGCTTTTACTTTTTTCTCTTCTTATTTCTACTTGTTTTTAGTAATGCTGCTGTTTTCTTCATCCCGGTCATTGCAATTTTACACCAGTAGTTATCCTTTATGTTTATACATATTTTTTATTTCTTAAGTTTATTTATTTTAAGTTATCTTTCCCACCAATCCAGCACATTCCTTGGGCATATTGTAAGCTTGTTAGACATATTCCAGAGACTTTATCTTCTCCACGTTTGTTTTGTAGGATATCAATATCTCTTGATATACACCAGCAAAAAAAAACAAAGGAAATATAAAATAAAAGTTATTTGAAATAATACGAATAAAAACATAACGAAAAAAAATATTGTGGGGTTTTACCTAAAACATTATTCAACATGCAAACAATTTTCTTGCTTCAATAAATATAGAAAGAACCATAGATACTTCTTTGTAAATATACCTTGATGTTTTAACATTTCCAGCAAATTTGTGCTGCATGTACTTGTTTTAAATCTTATTTCCGCTCGTATTGCGCTCAACACAGCAACCAGATAAAATCGAAATTGTCCGTAATATACGATTGTGCAAATGGTGTTTTTCCCATTTTAATTTCTACTTGTACGGAGCCGCACTGCGAACAACACATAATTATTTAAATCCGAACCTATATGGAACTATTGTCGTACTGCAAACGGACGTGCCCCGCATTGAGATAAAAATACTATTTCTGTAGTTTGCGAAACGCAGACGCGACTTGAAAAAATGTGCTATTTATTAGTAGACTTGGCCAGGGAATCGCTACTCGTGTAAGTTTAAATAGATATTGCACTTTACCAAAGTATGCCCGAAACGCTCCAAAATGTTCGTTCGGAAGTGGAGCAAAGATTTTATTATTGTATGAAAGTGGGGGAAAACCAATTTGAACATTTAATAGAAATAACATTCTTTCATTCATTGATATATAATTTTTTATTTTTTAAATGATGATTATCCTAACCAAAATTACAATAATAATACAGTCACACTGGCATTTCTGGAAACGAGAAAGCGGATGAACTTGCTAGGAAGGGATCCGAGACAGGGTTCATTGGCCCGAAGCCCTTCTGTGGCACATCTCCCAATGTGGTCAGGCGGGCTCTGGACAAAAGGCCAGGACATATCCATTCGAAGGAGCTCATAGAGTATCCTTCGAAGGAAAGAGCAAACGATTTACTGAGCTTGAACAAAATCCGACTTAGGAGAGTGACAGGACTCATAACGGGACACTGTCACTTTAGGAAACATATACATAAGCTAAAGCTTGTAGACAGTCCGGTCTGCGGAGGATGTGAATCGGCGGATGAAACTTCTCTGCATATCCTGGGCGAATGCCCGGGATTTGCACGTAGTAGAATGGCGCTTCCGGGGAGACCTTATTTGGAACCCAAGGAACTGAGAGAAGTGTGAGCAAGGAAGCTTTTGGACTTTGTTAAAAGGACAAATCTACTTTCTGCATAAAACTAGTAGTGGGATGCACAATAGGCCTAATTAGGCCGCGGTGCTATGCGACTTATTACGACCAACCACTAGGAAGAAGAAGAAGAAGAACCAAAATTAAAAAAGTCGTATGTCGTCGTGAGCAGAATTGAAAAAGCTTTAAAATGAGGAGTCATTCAACATAGGGTGCCATTTAAAGTTTAAAGGTAATTACGCCCCTGCCTAAGGGGTAGCTTCCAAAACAATAAAACTTACGCCATCAAGTGTTCTCCTTGATAAGAAAATCGACGGACTTTGGCTTCTTATATATTTTCCAGGTGGGAAGTTTTAATTCAAATACCCTGTATGGACTTATTAGTTATTTATATAATCTCTGAATGGCAAGTCTGATTATCGTGAACTTTTGAACACAATAAATATTTTGACACCTTCCGAAAATTCTGGACATTAAAACTTATGTTAATGCAACACATTTAGAACTAATATTTTACTAAAATCTCCTATATCACAAATGTCTGAACTTGAATAAAATTGGAAATAGTCCATTAAAAAGGGCTGCGAATGGTTTTTATACTACTACTTACTATATTGGGCAAACTTTTCGTCGCACAGAAAATTTGTAAACACTTTTTTTGTTGCAAATTAAATTCTCTACAAAAGTTTGTAATGGAATTATTCCATGAAAACCCCTCTATCAAAATGCTCTGATGTATTTTTTTATAAAATGACCAGAAAAAAACGACCAAAAGAAAATTCATTTCCAAATTTTTATCTATTTTCGTTAATAACTTTGTTATTTTTGGTTCTATGACTAAAAGTTACGGAACCAAAGAATTTAATTTGCAACAAAAAATGTGTTTATGTGTTTTTAATATCACACAAAAATTTAACAAAGAAATACCACACCGAAAAAATAATACTCCACGCAAAAGAATGCGAAATTACAGTTACCTTCATAAATGTCCGAGTCCCACGTGACTACGACTGTTAAGCAACCAAACTTAAATGTAGTCAATGATTAACACAAAATTCCCTAGAGACAAATAACATACTAGTGGAATACATTTTACATTTCTTTGCAAACTTTGCAAAATAGAAAATTCCTTCCCGTACATTTTTACTTACAAAATAAACATACCCCTTTAAGATATTTTCAACTTTCGTCTCATTTTATATCGAAAAAGTATTTTTTGATTGGAGGTTATTCTTTCAAAAATGTAGGTTCTTTTGTAATCTACTTTCATTCAGAGATAATGAAAATAATGTTTTTTTTTCAATATTTAAATATAAATTATAAGTAAACGAATTTACATTACAATGCTAACATAAACACAAAGTTCTCCACTCGACTAACAAATATTTATTATATTAATCTTTATGATAGATATTCAAAATGACCGTGAAACTAACGTTATAAATCCATTGCAAAACTATATGACGATCTACTTAATATTAACTGGGATGATCTTATGCATGAGGCTGATGTTGACAGAGTTTGTGAGATTTTTTATTCTAGGCATGTATTACTAGTAGCGTTCTTGAAACAATTTCAAGGAACAACGTATCCATTGTGGTACGCCAAGGACATAAACAAAAAACTGAAGTTGAAGTATAGATTATGGGCTGAATATAAGCGATCTAATAATAATAATATCTATGCCGAGTTTAGTAACTTACTTGCTGAAATTAAGAGGGATGTTAATCAAAGCTATTTCAAATACATTACCAATATTGTGCAGCAAATAACATCTGATCCTTCAAAGTTCTGGTCCTATTTGAATTCCAAGAGGAAAGTGAACGGTATTCCCAACTACATGTATTACAATAACACATGCATTGATAATCCCCGTGATATTGTAAACGCTTTTGCTGGTTGCTTTCAATCAAATTTTATTGTGTCTTCGACTCCAATCTTCAACAATCAGCCGATTTATTGTTCCTCTTGTAGCATTCCCACATTTTCTGAAAATAAGGTGTTATTTGCCTTGAAGAAATTGAAACCCCAATTTACAGCCGGGCTTGACGGACTTCCTGCTTTCCTCTTTAAGGATTGTGCGGCAATATTCTCTAAAACATTATGCTTTTTGTTCAATCTGTCCTTAAAGGTGGGCAAGTTTCCTATTAGGTGGAAATCGGGTCGAATTTTTCCAATCTATAAAAAGGGCAACAAGAGTGATATTGAAAACTATCGCCCCATCACTATTATTAATAATCCTTCAGAAGTTTTCGAAACTCTTATATATGAAACTGTATTTTCTCACGTAAAGTCTTCTATATGTACCGAACAGCATGGCTTCTTTCCAGGTCGATCAACGGTCACCAAGTTGACATGTCTGTATTTCCTATACTATACACTACTATATTTCCACGCATTTGGATAATAGTGGTTAGGTTGACGTTGTTTGTACGGACTTCTCCAAGGCCTTTGATCGGATGGACCATGGTATTCTACTGTCAAAACTCTCCAATATGTTACTAACTAATTTATTTATTCAATTCTTTCAATCTATCTATCTCAATCTATCTCAGAGGAAATTGACAGTGGAGTATCGTGGTTTCCGATCAATGTATATTAAGGCTACATCTGGAGTCCCACAAGGGTCAGTTCTCGGTCCGTTATTGTTTCTGGTTTTCATTAATGATATTACGTTGAACCTAAATTTTAACGCCCTTCTGTACACAGACGACTTAAATTGTATTTATCCGTGGGTGATCTGAATTACTGTCTACGGCTTCAATCTGATGTAGATAGAGTTAGTAACTGGTGTGCTACAAATTTATTACCTTTAAACTTGTCCAATTGTAATTCCATGATTTTCACTAGAAAGATTAGCTATTACATATAATTATTCTGTTGGTAATAACTTGATTAGGAAATGTAGCTCTTTTAAGGATCTTGATGTAACATTTCATATTAAACTAGATTTTAATGAACACGTTAATAATATTCAGCGTGAAGCATATAGAAATCTTGGTTTCATTGTGAGGAATTCGCAACAATTTACGGGAATTAAGGCAGTGTCCTTATTGTTTAATGCATTTGTTCTCCCCAAACTGGAATATGCCTCTCTAGTATGAAATTCACATTATATAGTTCGCAGTAAAATACTTGAGAACATTCAACGGAAATATGTAAAGTATTTATATTTCAAGTCTGATGGCTGTTATCCACCACAGGGTATACCTCATGGTACTTTGCTTGGACGATTTGTCCTTAATGACCTGGCTACACGACGTATGTGTAACTCACTAATAACCCTGTATAAAATCGTTACTGGATTGATTGATTGTCCGAATCTTCTAGCTGCCTTGTGTTTTCGTGTTTCCCGCTCTGAAACCCGGTCTTCGTCTTTGTTGTATCTTCCCACACCTAGAACGAATTTATTAAAATTTTCACTGTTGTATACAATGGTAGAAAATCACTCTCGAATGCAGAACCTTGTGTATATTTTTCATGATGATATATCCCATATTAAGAGAGTTTTTTCATAACTTGTAATATTAATTTTTAATCATTCTTTCTATGACCTGCTTTAGGCTAATTATATGTATACTAGTTTTAGTTGAATTTTAAAATGATTGTTTTGTTGGTATTTATGTTAGCATTTATTTTAATTTTGCCTTATTTAGTCCTACATACGTAGTAGTTATCTTCTATAATTTTTTATAACTTTTTTATAATTTGTGTTATTGTTAACTGTTTTTTTTACTCTTGTATTTTAGTAATCTGATTTTGTTAAGTAATGCATCTATTTTTACTAGCTATTTCTCCTACCTATTAATTGATTTTAACTGTCAGATGGTGTAACATAAATAAATAAATAAATAAATAAATAAATAAATAAATAAATATAGTGTCTATTTCATGTTCAATTGCTGCTCTCAGTTATTCAAGTGTGTGGAGTCGAACATTAAACTTCTTATTTTTTATATGACTAAACAGATAAAAATCTTCAAGCAGGCCACAAACTCCTAGTAATCAATCTATCACCACAAAATTCCTGAAGATATCTTATAGTTTCTGCTGCAGTAGATGCGTGACTCCATCTTGTTGAAAATACCCAGACTCATCGTCATGTATTAATTCCAGGGTTTGTTGTAAAATGTTACGGTATCGTTCTCCATTTATTATTTGTCAAACAAAATTGAGCCTATTATCAGTCTTCTTGAAACTGCTACACAGATACCTATCTTCTGGCATGAAACGATGTTTCAATAAAATTATGCGAATTTTCTGAAGCCCAAGGACTATTTACATAACCATATAAATGTACGCATACCTCATTCGAATTTTATTTAATGCCTTATCACAAGTCCCAACACCTACGGACATATTATCAATATAATATTATGTACATTTTTTTCTTATAATTAATCAACATAAAGCTATAAAAATTTAATATGCTGATAAAAAAATACATTCTATTAGTAATGTTAAAAAATTTACATAATTCAAACTATATTAAGTTATTGAAGTACCTGTTTGAGTAGATAAATAGGTTACTTAGGACCTCGCACCAATATTTTCTGTTAAAACAGACCTTACAAATGCAATGTTTTTCCTCATATCTTTTCATAAGGATTAATTTGTGGTTTTTAAACACATCATATACGATATTAGTATCAGGAAACTCTTCAACAAATCCTTCCACACGGGATTGCAAAGAGTAAGACCAAGTCCCATTTGCGTTCCGTGTACCACTGCGAAAATGTGCCATCAAAATGAATGCGTCTTGTTCCGGTGGAACGGCATTTTTACACAAATCTACAATAAATAATAATAAAAAAAATAATCTTAAAATATTCGTTGAACTTAACGGAAAAATGTCGAATTTTTTGAGCTTCTGCACGGCTTTTTCTCAACTCAACAGATAATAATTTCTGGATTAACATGTCATCAGGGTCCTAAGTTGGTAATTTTTTCATGATAATTTCTGAAACATCAACTTAAGAAAATCAAATTTACTGTGCGCCAAAACAAATCTGGTCACGTGGAACTCGGGTAATTATGAAGGCATTATATTTACTGCATTCTATACACCTCGTAAACTGATAAACTGAAAACTAAACTATTAGTCAGTATCAGAAGTCATTAACTCTGAGATTCGATAACTAAACATACTTATTAAAAATCAAATTATTATATATATAAGTGAACGG